>NW_007578557.1:0-58508 GCF_000690725.1 Stegastes partitus | reverse complement strand
AAAAAAATACATTTTCAACCCTTGTTTGTGGATTTCGGTACTTAAATGCAAATCCTCCATTTCCACAGTGTCACTGGTCACAGTGTATCTTGATGAGAATCTCTCTTTTTTTTTTTTTTGAGTGCTGCATTAAAAGACAGACTGCTGATGTGGATTTTGCAGAGAATGAAATCATCATCTAATCATGTTTGCAAGGTCTGTGGCAGACACAAAGCTCTCCTCCTTTCATACTGGAACACCTTCATAAAAAGCAGAACTCATGTGAAGAAAATGAAAATGCAGCAGCAGTGGAAGCAGGCTGACCTTGGGCTAATGATGCTTTTATCGGTTGGGGAGGAGGGGGGTGATGGTGGAAGAAATAACATGCATAACTGACCAGCCTTCCACATCATAACCATTTCTGTCTGTTCTGCTAGTCCGTCTGGCTTGTCTGTTGTTTTTTTTCCTTTCTTTTTCAAGGCCACAAGAGGTGAGAGCAGAGCTTTGAAGGACGCCGCTGTGAACTTGGGCCCCGGTGCAAAGAGCTCGACGCCATCTGTTTCATTTTTTTTCCAGCTCCAAAGTGAAGCGGGTTTCCTCTCCCCATCCATTGGTGTGAGATTCGTAACTATCGATTCTGGCAGCTAGGCAGCTCCCGTAATTAAAAAATTCTATGTGGAAGATGGTAAACACTGCTCAAAGCCAACTGTGGCAGGGCTCTTCATCCTTAATGAGATTTCAGTGGAATAGCTAAGCAACCCACCCGAAGAATCAATACGTTCTCTCTCTTTCTCTCTCAAATGCTTTTGATAATCTTCTCTTAGGCCCTGATCAATTTAGGTTGATGCAACTCATTAATAATACTTGTCCGGGCCCACTTGGACTATGTTTAAGTCTTAGAAAAGGATCAGAAAGAGTAACTTAGTTATATTATATTGCTTCACCGTCTTGGCAAGCCGGTTAAATAATCATCCGTTTGAAGCGACTGTACACGCAGCCTTGTGGAAGCTACAGCTGAATGCATCACCCAGCAGGTGCTAGACGGTGTAGGTGTCATCTCATTAAAGCTTCAGTCTTTATTAACATCTCGTCTTATACTATTATGTTCCATCTGAGGGAGGGGCAAAATCAATAAGCCATTTACTTCATTTTGTACTTTGCAACAGCTAATCTGTACACAGCTCCCTCCGGTGTGACCCGAAAACCCAGCTGTACTCTCACATTAAAGAGGATTCAGCAATACAATGCACTTTTCAATAGGCACCCTCTTTTTTTTTAAAAAAAAAAAAATCTATTTTAGCTTCCTGGATCCGTGCCAGCACTATGGTATGGCACAAATGTACAGAAGCGAGGAAGGAAGCTGTGCCAGCATCGGTTTCCAATGCTGACTCTCCCACCGTAATGAGTTGATCACAGTTTGCCGTTTATCTGTGTGACTGACATTAGCTCTGCAGGGTGCTCCTCGTCGTAATAAACAGCCCGGTTAAAGTGTGGGGGGGAAAAAAAGCTGGGAGAAAAATACATTCGTCATCTTTGGACCATTAGCTCTCTCAAACTTACCTCTAAAATAAAGATGCTGAGATTGGCTTTCATTATTTCACTCTCCTTCCTGTGGCAGGTGTAGTTTTTTTTTTAACAAGGTGAGGAATATTTAATATCTCCGGCGCCTATAATTGATGAGCATCTTCACATTTCTTTAACAATGAAAACAAAACTCGCTCATTTTCATGTGGGTGAGACATAATTTCCCTGAGGTTAAAATGTAACAGACAATGATTAACAGGACTCGCGTTCATTTAATTTACAGACCTCGGAATCACTCCGGCATGACAACGTGCATTTATTACGGCGGAGTGACGGGGGAATTTTAGCAGACGGATGAAAAGAGTGTGACGTTGCATATTCCTGTGTGCTATATTTAAGCCTAAGCAATAATTTGCATTTGTACGAGAGCGACTGTGCAAAAAAAAAATTACAAAAAAGGTGAGGGGAAGAACAACAGAAGGAAATCCCATGTGACCTTAAGGCTCCAAGGCAAAGAGTGAGGGGGGAAAAAAAAGAACAGCAGCCCACAGCTGGAGATAATATTGTCAGTAATTACTCCCATCCCTACTGGGCAGAGGACCTCAGTGTTGTCTGTTCTCTCTGTCATATCTGGGCCAGCCGCTCATCTCATTCCAGACTGCATTGGCTCTGTCAAGCATCAGCGAGGAGGAGGAGGGGAGGCATTAGTGGACCCCGGAGAGGAGCGGGATGAGGTGATAAGAACATCACAGGGCTTCATTTAATGCTACACACTGCTGAAAGTTGGCCCTCTCATCTGGATAAACAAGAGGTGCGAAATGCTTTGTTTTGGGCGTACGTGTGAAATGGAATTACGGTGCGTTCATCTGAGAGTTAGTTTAATTCTATTTACGCGGTTCGGTGTAATTTGTCACTTTCCACGCCGCAGGAATGGCGCATGTGTAGAACGGCGTCGACGGCGGAACGATGCGAAACAGGCGGCGTCATTAAAAAACCGCTGCGAACAGATGTTTGGAAAAAAAAACAAACTCAAAACGCTCAACTTATTATCCATTACTTCTGCTGATTTACTGTAACATGAATTAAAAGGCGGAATTAGCTGAAGTAGTTTGCTGATTAGAAAACAAAAAACTTTCTCACAGCGTTTTAGCACAATCATGAGGAAGTAACGAGCCGCGACGCGCTGAAACTTAACATTTGTGTAAATATGTCAGACGGCATTAGGCGCAATCTTTGATTTCTCAAAGTAGCGTAGCGCAACGCTGTATTAGAATAAATGAACAAAAGGAAAACGCTCAGGAAACCTTTTAATTAAATACCACAGGGGATGCTGTCATTGTGAAAGTGATGTGCGATAGCCACACTGCAGGAATGCAACAGGAAATTAACGTAAACACATCATGCTACGCCGTTGTTTTGCTGCTCGACACGGAAAGAAAAATAACACGGTTCTTTATTTATCGTAAAAGCAAGGTCTGTCTGAAATACTTTCCTCTTTACTTTGGGGTTTTTGGACACACTGAGTTTTTTATTTACTATTTAGCTATTTATTTACTCCACAGAGTTTGTTGACTTGCAGGTTTCCTATGTGCACAGCAAACAGCGAGAGGGAAGATTTAGTTGCAGAAAAGAAATGCTGCGTCAGTTGTATGGAAATATTTCGACTATAGAAAGGATGATAATCAAAAAGAGGCACTCTGTGGGCCTTTTTTTTTTTAAACAATTGTTTCCACTGCATGAGGCAACACAACTTATTTGTTTGACCATTTATATCAGCACCACAAAGCTGTGTAAGATGAGTGCAAAGCCAGAGCTGCAAAAGCAAAAGAATATATAGTTTGGAAGCCTTTTCCCAGTTATTCACCAAACTGGGAAGGTTCCAAACAGTATTTTTAAGCTTTTTTTGTCAGGGATTGTTATTAATTGCAGATACAATCCCCTACATAATCACCCTAATTGTCCTAGAATGGTATTTTTTTACCCCCATCTGATGAAAATGCATTATTTTTCCATGCCACGAAACACAAAATATCGCAATGTGTTTTTTTTTCCAATATTGCGCAGCCCAGTATACCAACAAGCTATTATTGTTATCATAAGAGCAAATAGCAGTTTTGAAATATTCTGAGCAAAATGGAAAGATTTGATTTAAAAAAACGGAGTCAAAAAATAAAAAGAACCAGCAAAAAATGGCCACCAGACTAAAAAAACAACAACAACTGACTCACTGGAGTTTGGCTGATGGCGTTCCTCGCTCTTACAGGTCCTACTGTGTGCTGTAGCTTATTATTTTTCCTATATGAACGTGACTAAATCTAATTGCCTTTCCATCTTACATTATCCTAGCTGCAACCCATCCTTCTACTTTCCCTCTTGTCATGCCCTTCATTATGGCAGATGCTTCCGCACTTGTAATTTCATATCTGCATCTAATGAAAGCCTGTGGGTCTTGTATATGCAGCACACCCACCGTTCTGTAGCTACACTTCCGGTAGCTCTCCCATGCTGCGGGCTCAAACGAGGCTATTCCAGTTGAGATTACCCTCAACGTTGACCTCTGCGGCTGCACGGGAAGCAGCTTTCCGTCCTCAATCTTCCAGGTAAAAACACAAGTATTTCTTTTTTTTGACAGCTGATCTCAAAATTAGAGAATAATGAATTCCTAAGAGGCAATTATTTTCGCCAAAAAATACGTGTTTATCTGGCTGTCAGGCTGACAACACCATAAAGTTCGCTGAAAGCTGTCAAACTGATTTCTCCGGTGTGAAAACAGAGCGCTCAGGCTTAAAGCAGAAGGAGAAGGATGAGTGGAAATAGTCTCCTTGGCGTCTTGTTCTTCAGGAAGTAGTGTTCCTTATACCCTTGACCTTTTTTTTTTTTTTTTCTGAGAAGCTAAAGATTCAAAGGAGCACTCCATCAGATAATTACTCCAGGCTTTAAGAGAAGTCCTGAAGCTCACGCTGTCGATATGTTAATAGCTACCGCGTGACCCAACAGGTGGAAGATATTTTCCGTAGCCGCTGTGACATACACACACCGCCACCCCTTTGATCTTACCAATATGGCAGAAATAACCCACAAAGGCAGTATTTTTTGTTGTTACCTGAGTAATGGATTGCTGCAGGGTTGGGGAAGGAGGTTGAAATCAGAGCTATCGGCTTCAACGGCTCGAGCACGAGCGAATCGATGCATTGATGCCGGGGTAGTTCTTGCACCATCGGTCAGCGAGCCCATCTCATCACACTGTTTATTCATCCATGGTAAACAATAACAACCTTCATGCTAGCCTGAGCCTCTTCCTATAATTACTCAAGCATATAGGACCAACATACAGGCACCTGGAGTGTGTCAGCCCTCGCCGAGGAGCAGAGGGACGCTCCAGAGCAGGTACTGGAGATGTATCCTCGCAGAGGCTGAGAACGAGCAGATAATGGGCTCATATGCATAATACTGACAAGAGGTTAGATTGTACTCTTCCTGCTCACTGACAGCATGTTGTGATCCATTAAGCAGAAGCCTGGATTCCGATGAAATTAGTCAGTGCTTCTTGCTTAAAGGGCATGGGCCAAGCTGAATATATTAAGCAGGGCTTTTTGCACTTTATTAACGCGTTTCCTAGACCTTGCAAAATTACATATATTGTTGTGTGTCAGTCACTTTGTATGGAGGATGAGTCACTGGATGTGGATTGAGGGTATGAGCCGGGTATAAGCATGTCATGCAGCTTTATCTTCCACTTCTGCTGCCTATGTGTAACATGTTTTAAATCCTCTTCAGCGCAGGAAACAACAATAATGTGTGTGCAGCCCTCACTGTAAAAATAGAAAATCTGGTAAAAAAATAAAAAGCTATAGATCTGGCAGGGTAGAAAAATGGCGGAATAATGTAACATTCAAAAACTGTATGAAATAAATAAATAAAATAAAAAAACTCAAAACAAACCCCCTGAAAAAAGCAGTATCTGATTTAAATACAATAAAACTGTGATTTTATGGTCACACATTGAAAAATAATATTTCTAAAAATACAGATTTTTGATATGGACAGTTTTGGCCAGTGTATTTCTTTTGACAGTTAACATAAATTACTTTTTCTTCCTGAGACTTTTTTTTTTTTAGAAATAATCTGTAACTTACCAACTGAAAATGGAAAATCTGTAAAATATCTGTTAAATAGCATAACTTGCCATTTTCCAATCTGTAATATACATCATTTTTATTTAAAATAACTGCAAAAAATTGATAACTGCTGCTATTTTTTGCTAATTTAAATGTAGTAAAGGTTGCATAATTATATGGTCAGAGAGTGTAAAAGAATTAATTATCATTTGTAAAAATATAGATTTTTGATGTGGACATTATTGACAGATTTGCTCAATATTGTTGTTTTAGTTTTGACTCTTTTTTTTATCTCAATTTAATTTTGTTTTTTTTACAGTTAACATGTAACATTTATCAAAACACAGAAAATATTTAAAATGACAGTAAATTGTTGAAAAAAGCACAAGTTCCAAAATGAATTTTTACAGTGTACCAGTGAAAATTCAAAGCTTTGCTTAGGATTTGTATTGTGTAATATGGAAGGACTGCTGCTTTGTTTATGTTTTTTATTACTTAATTTGCTGTTTTACTGACACTGCTCACCTTTCTACATGCAAGCGTTCCACCACAACAGTTCCAGCCACTATTTTAAGAGAACACTGATGCTTCATCCTTCGCTCAGCTCGGCCCAATACGACCGTGATTGGCTACAAAATATACAAGTCTGATTCCTCCTATAGCAGAATGATAACGAGGAGCAGAATAGTCCGGCTATGTGAGACTACTTTTGTGTCTAAAGCCTAAACAAGTGCGCACTCTCTCTATAAACTGATCAAAAACCTGAAATCTCAGACTAAAGCGAGAAAGTATTTTAAACATAACCCTATAAATGTTTGATAAACAATTTAGAAATGCAGCCGGTTGGTGCATTTGTGTCCTTTAAAAGATGACATTTAGTCCATTCATTGCCGGGTTAAGTGGACGACACGGCCATTACTGTGGCTCAGAAGTGTCAAACATGAAATACCAGATCATGACATTGAAAAGGTGAGATTAATATAGGCAGCGAAATAAGTTTAATGGGTAGAGTAGCTTTCCCAAAGGAAGAACATGTGACATAAAGTCAAGCACATGACATATGAAGACCAATTACAGGACCTGCACTGCCTGAAAGTCGGTGTGTTGCAGCTCCGAGTGCTCCTCTAATTCACCAGCCAGAATCTGCTGCTATTAATATTGCACTTCCTGCTGAACAGCAAAGGACATCACTGCCTCAAATTGACAGAGGCACACAAAGGCCAGTAATCAAAAGCCCTTATACTGTAATGAGGCAGAAATATTAAAGAGTACATCCTTGCCTTTGATCCACGGTACCACCTTTGGGTATGATAATAAGTCGGATGCTAATGTGTGAAGTGCTAACAACGGAGACTAACCGCTGTGGGTAGGGGCTGAATATGAATTTAAGGTCTGGTCGCACAAAGTTGTTGTCGAGCATCCAGTCAGATCGGAGAGACATGCTAGAGCAGGTCCTGTGATGGCTGAGCGCTGCCTGAGTGATTTCGCTCAACCGCAGCGTACCGTTGGGGGAACAAAAATATCATCAAGCCAACAAGGAACCAAGTAATGATAATGAAATTTGTTTTTTCAATTGGGTAAACACACAAATTCATTGCCAACCCAGGGATAAATCTTGACATACATGAGAAACATTGCTAATGAACCAAAGGAAAAGATTTTTGGCTACATGCAAATATCAAAAGATGTTGTTGTCAGACTCCATCATCTTCTCACCACAGTGAGCACGACAAAAACAACAACACATCATTTAGCGCCGTACTGTAAAAGCTACAAAGAGCCGAATCATTTGAAAACAGGGTTTGCCTGTTAAGTTTATGAGCTGCACATTTCAGCACTCACACTTTCATATAATACATAATATACAGCAGAGCATGATACTCTTGTATCCATTTACAATGTGGTGAAATGCAATTGGCAGCTTGGATACAAGGTTAAACGGGCCAATACTGGTTTTCAGTCAAGGGCCTAATCCAGTGGGTGAGGCAGTTAGCCAACCTGACAGAAACGCACCATCATCAGCTGTAATATGATTAAGAATTAGGATTTCTTGTTTTCAAATGCCAGCTGAGTTTTGACTGACCAGTGCTTCTTCTTCTTCTTTTTATTTTTTTTTATTTAGGTGCATGCTGCAGGTTCTTTGATCCTTCAGTCAGCTTTCTGTAGAGCCCTCAGTCTGAGAGAGAGAAAAAAAGTTGCTCAAAGTGAAACCTAAAGGATGGGAGGAAGCCGCACAGTGCTTGACACTCCACTAATTCTGACTGTGAAAAGTCTAGAAGCAGAGAGATAATTAGATAATTATAAGTGGTTAGAGTGCCTGTCTGTTTTTAGACAGATATTCTGTGACCCACATGCAAAAACACATGCTTCTTCATTTTTCTGTTTCATTCTTCGGCAGCGTTCTGGATTTACTGCCGGTGTTGCTGCTGGATTTGTGTTCAGGCTGTCTTATTGTTGCATTACGGGATTCTGAGCCCTCCTCCCCCCCCGAAAGGTATAATATGTAACATTTCTGCAATAAAACCTCAAGAAATAACCAATGTTCCCGACAATGTTCAGGCAATTTTCAACACATCTGGGTATTTCTGTTTGGTTATCTGTCAGTGGCATCGTATCGCCTTAGCTCTCTGTAGAGGAGGAATTACAGCAAATACACAAAGAGTAGAAGGTTGGTAACATGGAGCACGTTGCTGTCTTTTTATTATGTTGTTTGAAATGCTCACTCATGATGGATCGTGTTTATTTTAGTGTGACTGTTTAATCGTCCGCATAACACGACACGTCTACAATGGCTGTGTGGGTAGTCGTCATCTCATCTAATGGTTAGTTAACGCATTGTAAGTGTATTTTCAGCTATTTGGCAAGAAACACAGTGACTAAATGTATAAAACTATCATACAATGCTTAATGTGTGGATATGATTTCTGACAGATTTTCATCAGCAAGACAACAACTATCATGATTCCTGCTGCGTCTTTTTATTGTTTTAGTTGAGAGACCTTCAGTGGAAGAATTTACATATTGTGCTTTATCAGCACCGTTTGCTGGTGCTACTGAACAGCTGTTAGCTGTTGCTGGTCTGAACAAAGCCTCAGTTGTTGTAAAGCTAGTCTGACTCACCGGATGTAGACTTTGGGTATATGTCTGCCTTTGGCCGCTCCTGTCTCCTCTACTTTTACATTCTGCACGTTACAGTTTTCAATTTCCACTTCACTATGGGAAACAACATCAGCAGTCTCTGAGCAACAACCCACCAAATAGAAAAGTTCTGAATGCAAATGTTCCACCACAACAATTCCACCTAAGCCACAAGAAGCTTCGCCCAAGAAGACTATGATTGGTTTAAAGAAATACTAACAGCGCAGAGTGTTTTTTTTTACCCCATATAGCAGAGTGATACTGTGGTGCATCCAGACTGGTTTAACTCCAGAATGGGCTGGCTAAGCAAGACTAGGGATAAGCTGTCTGCTGTTCCCAAGACTACTTGTGACCAGATCACCAGGAGCTCTGCTACTTTCCTAATCCAGATGTTGCCTCCTGGCTTTTAGCTACTTCCATGTCTTTACAGCTAATCCTCAGCTGGAAAGCCAGAGACTCACACTAAACCAGACCGTTGAGCTCACTTTCTGAACTTGTTATCTGGAGTGTCCCTTTAAATTTCCTGGAGTGGCATCACCTAAACCTCTCCTGGCTTAATGCCACCACCGCTAGAAAAGCTAAAATCTAAAACTAAAATCTCTTGTCATCGTGGAATCTCTACCAGCCTCTCTGAAGGATTTCTAACCCAGACTGAAAACTGAACCTCAGCAGCCGTTCCCCTGGTTTGCTGTTTCTCACAGTTTTAAAGTCACTCTTCAGGCATTCATTAAACCGCCTAGAAAACTCATGAATTAAAATGTGTTGAAAATACATATTTAGAAGTTTTTTCAATAAATAACACCCTCTTAATGCCTTAAACAGGCTTCAGTGTGACTTCACACCATTGCTTTCACTAGAATGTGCAGATCTGTGAAGTCTGCGTCTCTTTCTACTCAACCCTCCTCCACTTGCTGCAGCTCGAGCACTCCAGCTCAAATGCAGCTCTGCTCAAACACTGTAAAACTACACTACACTACTAAAGCCCACCCTTCAAGCTGATGTGATTGGTTCCTGATAGGGATGCACGATATATCGGTACCACATCGGTATTGGCTGATATTAGTGTTTTTTTCCCATATATCGGTATCGGTCCGATAAACAGTTTTAGCCGATGATTGTCTAACATTACCGCCTTTGTCTCTACATTTGATATTGCTGCTATTTCACAGATATTTTTACTTGAATGGTCCTGGACTTGAATGTTAAATATGTTAAAATGTGTTTAAATATGTTTTACTGTTGTTACGTTATAAAGGAGACTATTTGGTATAATCTGGTATGGGCTTCTTTTGAATAGTTTTTGCATTTTCACAGTGCTTACTTATACTCATTTTTCAGTGTGAACAAAAATGTAATATTGACGTCGGCAATATCGGTTATCGGCGATATCAGAAATCGTAATATCGGATATCGGTATCGGCCAGAAATTTTAATATCGTGCATCACTAGTTCCTGAGGTTTCTTATGTATAAAACACAGGAAGTTGGAATCCATGCTTTTGAGACTGTCATTGGTACTACAGCTTAACTGCAGCTTCAAGGACAACATTTGTACCCATGGCATTGATTGCTTATTTCATTCATTAAATGTCTTCCAGCAGCAACAACCAAAGCCATATGGGTATGGTAACAAGGTAAATAAATCACCGAAAGGGGTCTTGTCACAAGCGCTGTAACAGTTGCTCTCTTTTAGGTGGATGGATGTCCTCCATTTCTGTTGTCCAGGACTCCCAAATAGTCTGTTTTTTCTCTTCACCCGTCTTGCAATGTGAGCATTAACAATTGACTGTGCACAATCATATCAACTTCAGACCCTCATATCCCTGCTAGAAGAAACTCAACGGTAAAACTTACACCTGGTTGGCGTAAAGCTGTGTTTCACTAACCTTTGTGAGTTTAAAGTTTCATTTCTGTTACACCCAATAGGGCTATACCAGCGTGCTATTGTGTAGTGTTGCATCATGGTTGTGTGTTGATGGAAATATTTGGCTCTATCACTTTCCTGCAAAAGTTGAGTTTGCTGGGACTCTGCTCTCGAGAAAAAATTCCTCCCATTACAGGATTTATTCGGGGGCATGTGCTTTTGGTTTGCAGATAGTAGCGGGGCCACATGCTGCATTAATCACTTGATTTACTATCAATAATCATTGCCAGCTATCTGTTCCAAGCCTTCCATCAGGATTTGCCTCTGATTTGGGGGGAGGATAGGCAAATCCCTTCTGGCAAGCATGAAAATAACAAATTATTTCTCAAAAGCACTAAAATATTTTAAGTAAAAATTCTAATAACTCAAGCTAGATTAGTGTCACTGTGCAATTAAGTGCCCACTCACATTCTAACCCCCTAATTAGGTTGTCGACTGGCTCCATCCACTGTTAAGAATAATTGTTATTCTCAGCCTGCTCCAGATTTCAGCCAACAAAGAGCTATTATAAGACTTACTTTGATGTTGTCACGTGACTGTTGTTTGGAGGCTTTTGTAGGTTAATGGAAGGATAATCATGAGTATTTGATCTCAGTGGAGTAGCTGGTATTAGCCTGTGACAGACATGTCCTGCCTCTTGCAGCGATCCGGTGTGTTTATCACTTTGAATTAGTCGCTGTTTAGGAGTTATTTAAATCTATATTCTGGGGTCAACAGTTAAATCGATCGGGTTTGCATTATCACAAGGCCTGTGGTCTTTTACTTAAATGCAGCAAAAATGTGCCATAAAGCAACAATATGAGGGTTATTTAGTGTTAAAAACGCAACACTGGGTCTTAGGAAAGTCTTATTTAACAATATTTACAATGCAGTCTGCAATGGATGAGCAGGCCTAGAAATTAATGGATCAATACGTAACATTTTTAGCATATAAAACGTTTAATTTCAAAGTTCTCTCTGCCACACTCAGAGCTACCAACAAATTCTGACTGATCCAGTGTTTCATGTTGTCTCACCTCATAAAACACTACATTCAACTAGGGCTGAATAATTAGGGAGAAAATATCTGATTCTGATTTTTCTGACATATATCACAGTTTGATTGACGCTGTAGTTTTTCTAAAGTGAAGTTTCGATCCAGTATTCACTTTGTAATAGATTTAATACACTTGGTGGAGCGTTGCCACATGAGATGCCACCAAAAGCCTCACTGTGACACGAGGAGGAATTTGGAAAAACCATTGACAAAACGGTTGAAACCCTGAGTCAGACACTCTGCATAATTTATATCCTAAATTGCAGCCTTTGTGATTTGCTAATTGCATTGCGGTTTAGTTTGAAATCAATTAATTGTTTAGCCCTACAGTAAACTAGCGGATTGCTAACATACAGTCTGCGTGCAAGTCAATAAACTAGTCTGCATCTTCAACAAACACGTCTGCTTTCATGCTACTGAGCCACTAATGGTTTCTTCTGATTCTTAGAATATGATCAAAGCACATATCTAATAAAAAGGTTGTAAAGTTTTGCTTTGCTTCACCGTCAGTCGAAGGTGTAGAGCTGCTAGAACAACAAAAGAAAAAGAAAATGAAGGTCTTTGTGCTGCTTCCCTGAAAGATTCCCCCCACATGGCTACACATTTGTTATTTTTTTTTGGAAAAGCTTACCCTGAAAGGTAAAGTTTACATTCACGGTTAAATTAAATTTGGTGATGTAGCAAGAAAGAAGTGAAATATACGTAGTGTTTGCTCTCCTCTCCAGCCCGTGTGTGTGTGAAATGTATTATAATGCTGCAGTTCAAACTCACAGTGGGAGAATTTCCTATTTTTGTTCCCCCACACTTCTGAACCTTCCTCACAAACGCAGAGCAGACAGGGTGAGGGTTAGGTGGCTATTATCCAAATGAACCTCCGTCTGAACCGAAGAAGAGAAGCAGCATTCAGCTTCGTCTATGTGGTATAATTTGTTGACAGATACAGTAATTATTGCACATTTTCCTGCAGTTAGTGTTGTGTTTCTGTCACTCCTGTCTCTCCGATGAATTATTGAAACGTCTTTAATGCAACAAATCATTTCTGACATCATTTCAGTGTCCAAATTCCAGACTTCTAAGCCAACAAAACCTTTTAACGACATGATACTTAGGGTTAGGATTTCAGCTTTACCGTCCGCGGTGGAGAAACGCTCCACATAATCGTTCTTTATTGTCTTAAAAAAACTGGAAATTCTTGCGGCTTTTACAGAACGCATAATCTCCCCCGCTTCGTTCAATTCTGCTCCAGAACACACCATCTCAATTACCCATCATAATCTTTCATATACTCTGTTGACAAACACAGCAAAGCATTTTAATTAGGTTTCCAGCGTCTTCTCACGCGACTCCTATTATTCTCTTGTAGAAGTTAAAAAACCGTGTCAACACTGTTTGCTGGGATGTTCTCAGTTAAATAGGATTGTTCACCATGAGATGGCCAGATGTCTTTGGAGAAATAATAATAATAAAAAAAACCTCACATGAGAAACAGAAGACTTTAACCATTCCCCCCCCTCCGCCCTCAACAGTACTTCTCTTTTTCAATTTCAATTTTGTCACTTAGTCACTTCTATTCCCTAGACAGTGGCAACCCCTGGTTATATAAACTCCCCCCCCTTTTTTTTTTTTTATCCTTTCAGGGCATTTGTATTCATGCAGCATTCTAGGTTTAAATCATATTCTATTCGACTAATGAAATGAAATACAGCAGGGCTCTGGGTTATGATGATTATAATTAGGAACTGAGGTTGGAGACGTATACAGCATTTCACTATGGAAAATTGTCTGCATGCCTCTTGAGTACAGTCATTTTCATGTCTGTTCGGTGTCTACAAGTTTTAACAAGCCCTCAGAATAGTATTTATCGTGTGTTTCGTTGAATTTTAGCAACAATTAGCTGAGGGGGGGGAGAAGAATGATGACATGATGAAGGGGAAAGCGTGAACAGGTGAGTGAAAGTGTGCGTATTATGTCAGTCATCGCCACGTTTCTTCCAGTCGGCACTGGAGTAATGACAAAACCCAACACATGCCAGCATAGAGAACTTTATGCACTGTATATTAACAAAGATTACTCTATTATGGCATCATCTAGAGTGTATTTAAACTGGTAATTTTAAAGATTTTAAAGCAGTAAATGTCTGGTAAGTTTGTAAAATGAGGTACCACAGCTCACCTGTATGTGAAGCGACTTAGTGTTTTTTTTTCTTGTCTCAGTTTTTGCTTTAATGTATAGTGACCTCGAATTACTATGGAGGTGTACTCCAGTTGACAGCCCACTAACAAGCCACTTAAAAAAAAACCTGGTTTGTTAGAGTCTTAAATGGACATGCTGCAATTATTAGATGAGCACTCTTTTCTAAAAAATCTATACCAACTAGCTCATTCGACATAACATACGCCCAAGATCTATACAGTTCTCGGCTTACCAGGGTTGTAAAATAAACAAGCTATTATGAGTCTATATTTATAAAGGCTTTTTGTTTAAGAGACTATACGAGACCCTTGCTTGTTAAGGTCTGGAGCAGGCGATGTAATTACGAATAATTCCCCCTATACACAGAAACTTTGAAAGAATCACTGTTTATGGTTTTAACCTTGAGAGAAGTGCCGTACGCCCAGCAGTCCTTGAGACTTCCACGGTAATAAGTGTTTTTCATACCATCATAATAAAGATTACAAACACCGTCTCAGAATGACATATCTTTAAATTAGGGAATAGACGTGTCTATGCCAGCACAAAGAGGTATCTTTTTCCGCTCTTCTTTTTTTTTCCCGAGGAGATAAAAGTTTCCATGTGCTATGCGAAACACTTTTGTTGGAGCCCTTTTACAAGTTTGTGGAGCCATTCCTGCCAGAAGCAAGTCTGGGAGTAAGAAGAGTTCCATACATCATTGTGCTGAGGCATTACTGTAGGTAATGAAGTGTGAACTAGGAGCAGCACTTCATTTTGTCATAAAGAGTGGGAGGGAGCTCACTGTAGCACAAGGAGATTGTGGACAGTCTTCAGGCGATCACAGCCAAGTGCCTCAAATTACTGTTGTCAGTTAAATTAAATAAATGAACTCTGCCGTTGCTTCACATTTCACTTATAAATCGAAGGCAACACGGTCCGTGTCTGTTGAAGATATTCCCAGGCTGAGTATTCAGCTAAAGACGGTCCAAGTCAGTCAACGTTTAGGGACCTGCACTAGTGAAAATCATGTCCATATGGTGTTTTTTAATTATATGCTGGAAGACATATTATGAGCAAAATAAGCAGGTAACACCATGTCTGAATGTTTTCACCTTTAAAAACTGCAGTGTTTTGATGACATTTTAAAATATATGAATTCAGACCTCTAGGGTTTTGTACAGGATGTGGCTTTCTGTACCATTATTCTTCTTAATAAGTTCCCAGTTTCCAACTTGCCATTGTGCAGTGTAGAGTAGCCTTACATCGGTTGAGTTATTGGTGAGCTGGTGTGCTTGAACTGCAGTGAGTGGTGGAGGGGTGAGTGGAGCAGGGACTTCACAGTCACATGTCAGTTTAAGCCAGGCAGCGATTACTTTCATGGGTTTGAAAAAAAACAACAACTTCTAAATATGTACTTACACTGACTACATTTTTAGCGATGGTGGTTGTGGGTACAGAAACCCAGATATGGGAGGGGTTTGCGGAGATTATGGAGAGGGACTTTTGGCTGGCCTCCAAGAACATGTCTAGTGCTGTGGTCACGACAGCCTAAATGAAGATATGACCATGAACAGAGTGTACCAAGATGAGACCCGCACTATGTGAAACCAAGTCAAAAGCAAGACAGGACATATGCAAATAGCGCACTCCATGACCTTCTTACGATAAAATATGGAACATGCAAACCACTGCATTGCACATACTGAAACTAGTGCCCTGAAACATAGATGGTATACATAAGTAGCTAATATGAATAGTAATATATAGTAAATCTCTTTGGGTAAGAAGTGAACCAATTTCAGTAAAGTTTTGGTATAAAGGCAGATTGCTAAAGTCACTTATACTTAGCTTGAGAAGGTCCTTGGTGCCTTTTCAGTAGGGGTCTTCCAGGCATGTTCTCGGGGCAGGAGACCCTGGGGTTAGACCCTGAATAAACTGGAGAAATTATACATCTCACCTGGCCTGGGAATGTCTCTGAAATCCTCCTGGAAGGGCTAGAAATTGCTGCCAAATAGGGGGATCTGGATTACCGCGTCTAACTCTGCTGCCACCACGACATGACTTTGGATAAGTGGCAAGAAATGAATGAGACTTTATGTTGCAAATCAAGCTCGGATCGTCCACATCACGGTCCTGTCCAGACGGTGGGTGTAATGCACCAAATGCTGTCAAAGCAGACAGAAAATAATTAGAAAGAGGGGAAGAAAAAAAGAAAGAAAGAAAAGCAACAAAAGAAGCCCAACTTTTGATAAATTGTACACAAAATGGTTTAGATACTATCAGGACTCGGGAGCAGCAATTTCCCTTACACCACCTTTTAGTGTATTTTCATCTGGGACAGTTACGTATGTGACTTAATGAGATCCATGCTTTGAGCAATACAACTGTAATCCTTCTTATGGGCTTTTTCGAGACACACAAAGTAGCTAGCTCAACAGAGTATCTTTTTTATACATCCCTCTCTGGTATTAGTAATCCTTATGCACTATTTAAAGGAGACAGGGCTGTTTGATATACCAGTCGAGTGAGTGGCATGTATTTAAAGTGCAGTGTGTACCAAGAAAACATGTGAATATGTGAGAGAAAATCTGTGTTTGAGGGTATATGAATGCGTGCGAGAGAATACGCTTTGCTTTCTGCACCAGCAAATCAAACTGACACATTGATAGAAAATGTCTGCGATGATCTGTTTCACCATTCACTGGAGTGTTTTTGATATCATCCTTGTGTTTCTGACTTTTTTTTTTTTTTTTTTTTTTCCTGTACCTCACTGTGTAGCCAGTCTTTTTCCTGTAAATTTATTTAAAGCCCCCAAGAAAAATGCGACCTGCAGGCTGAAGCAAGCTTTTCTGATGGAAACATTCAGAGGCTTACATTTGTTTCTAGGCAGGCACACATAATTTTACAGCATGATTTATTGTCCGCACAGACAACACTGCCCCAGGATATCTTAGATAAGTGCACTGCATTAACAAAAAAAAATCGAGCCTCTGTTTAAAGCAGCTGCTTATGTAGTTGTCAGATTGGATTCAGGGATCACTAGCGACGGGAGGGGGGGGAAGTTTTATTTAGTGACACGTATTATGATAGATGAGTACAACAGACCATTTTTTGACGATCAAAACCAAACATTTTGTGAGGTTATGAAGGTGCTTTCTGATATTGATTACTTGACAAATTACTGTATTCAGCTCTTTTCAGGCAGCTTGATGCACTGATTGTTTTCTGCAGGGCCCAGGACTGCCAGAAGGCGACTCAAGCTGGTCTGAAACTGGGAGATCTATGGGGAAAAAAAATTGTTTTGTTAATGGAGCGACTCATCTCATTTAGCCTACAGTAAACAGTTAATTGCGAAAACTATTAAATATGATGTTGGAATTGAATCCATTGTTCATCTATAGGTAAAAGTGACCGTTTGACAAATTGCAAAGGGAATCGGACAAAAACTAGTTATGTACAGCTGGTGTGGCTTTTTTTGATGTCACCACAGGGGGTGCCAAAGATAGAAATTCCCCACATGTTGGCAAACACATTCATGAGGTAAAACATTATGACCACCGCTACCTAAGGTACTGTTGGTGCTTTGCATGATGTCAAAACAGGTCCGATCTACAACAGCATGGACTAGCAACTAGCAAATCCTTTAAGTTCTACAAGTTGAGAGTTAGAACCACTGTGGATGAGGCTTGTTTCAACATGTTCCCTAAAACCCTGTCGCCGATTCATGGGTTCTTCCTTCTTGGACAACTGGTCAGACTGGGAAAGGAGACTTGTGTTCTCTAATTTACTTTGACTCACCAGACATGTTGTATTTAATGCTTCTTTCTCCTCCTTTTCCGCTGTCTTCCTGTTACCATTTTTAAAATCCAATTCACTTTGGGAAACAACAACATCAGCTTCCTACCACAATGAAAATTTTGCAGAGGGTTTGGATCGTACAGTAAGGTAGCCTTGCTAGTTTTTCGGTAAAATAGCTCTTTTAATGATGGTACTTGCTATTCTGTGTGCTTGTGTGCTACATCCTTCACTTACTTAACACTAGATTTACAGACATACACACTAGCCTCTTACAGCAGAAGGTTGACGAGGTGCAGTCAGACCATCCTGTACTGCAGTATGGTCGAGCTAGTTTGATACCCGCAATTAACAGTCACATAAATCTGGTCTTCTAGTTTGCTGTGCATCTGCTTCTTATCTGTGTCTAGCTTGCTTGCAGCCACTTCCAGAGCTTTGTTCTGTGCATTTGTGCCTGACAAACGTGAGAGTCAAATAATGTTGTTTGTCAAGTCTGATAAACGGACAATTGTGTTATAAACCGAAGTTTGTGAAAGATAACCGCGTTGTGTGTGTGTGAACTTACGGTAATATGTTTGTGCTTGAAATTAAACTTTCCAGCAGCAACCTCTGCACGGACCAGTTTAGATCATATCTGGGCCCGATACCAATCCTCAGAGGCGCACGTAATTTTCAAACAAGACGGTGATTATGTAGTCTCACAGTGGAGGCGTAATTATAACTCTGGACTAATGCAAGATGGGTAACATTGGATTGACACTGACTATTGATTACATATTCAATATAAAATGTTGATTAGCTGAGCATACCGGGTAATTTGGATGCACATCCCTCAGTGAATAACAACTCTCAAGTATCTAGCCGAGCTGTAATATTTACAATGCATGAAAGGGAAATCTGGGAGAACAACTTTGAAGAGGTGCAGCTGATAAAATTAGTAATAGTAGTACTGTTCTGTTTTTATTCTTCGGCTGCCAGATGGAGCAAGCTGTTTTGAAGGAGGGATTGTAGTGGGCCCACTGGGGTGTCAGGTGTGATTGTGTGGCAATGGCATATGGTCTACATGGCTCTCGTGTTATGAGGGCCCCTTAGCAAAATCTTCCTCAGGGCCCTCAGAGATGTCAGGGCCAGCTCTGACTCAGACTCAGGATTTTGTCAGCCAAATCCAACGTCTCGAAAAGGCCTTATTTCTTTTTACACATAAAAAACGAATGAATCTGCAGACAAACAACTGAACAAATGGAATTATTGAAGGTAACTTATGGTTAAAATAATGAACATCCAATAAAACCTAAGTGTCAAAGCAGGTGTTCTCGACTCGTAACTCATTAGATCCCCAGGTCCCCTCACCTGAATTTCTCGTTATATTTCTTTTTACTACTTTAAAGTTTGCATCTTTGTAATCACTTCATGTTTAATAAAATGCATACATTCCGAAATGACAAATCTGTGTGCAGCTGAGCTTTCGGCATCGGGGGTTTGATGAATGATTGAATAAATTTCCCCTTCTTAGCTTGTGTGCTTTGTGTCTATTGACTTTGCTTCAGTCCTAATAATTTCTCCTAATAGCTGCAAGGGAACACTTCATCCAGAGGAAAGTGGACTCCACTAGGTTAGCGCTTGTACTACTACTTTAGTACAAAGGACTCCTTAACTATCCTTGATGGCGAACACGAGCGTGCTGTGTGCAGTTTGCTCACATATGAGTTGAAAACTGATTGCATTGTTGCAATCATTTCAAATTACCAGAGGTACCTTGAACTCGGCGTTATAGACGTTTTCTCCTTTTCGAATAAATCCCTTAACCGCCATGTAAGGAATCTGTTGAATTCGCTGCCTGCACCATTGTTCCAGAGGGTCCAGAATTTATTGGTTCCTTCAGCTGTGATAATTGCAACTTGCAATTCAGTTGAAGGAAACAAAATGCATAGTCTGAGGGGAATATGTAAATATATCGTTTGTTGCTCCACACAGGGCAGGTCATTTGTTTTTATCAGCCGGCGTTGCTAAATGCATTTGCACTCCGTATTAGGGGTGTATTAATATTTGAAGGCACTATTATTACGCATTTTAATCAACTATTCCTGGTGATTCGACTACCGACTGTCATCGGCACAAACAGGTTTACGGGGTTAACAGATGTTGGATGGGTGCGCATATGGCTCTCCTGTTGCATTCCAGAGGGCTTGCTCATTTGGCACATAGTGGTACATTACGTTTACTGGGTTAGTCATCAGCCCTGGAATAGCAGAGAGATTCATATTAGTCAAATAATGTAACAGGCTCAAAAAGCACGACGGCATATTAAAAAAAAAAAAAGGGATGCTGTTTATTCTGCAGTTGGACTGTGTAGATTATAGCTTGTAGCGCCGGACTGGACAGCTGTTTATCTGAGATATCTATGCATCAAGTAGCATCAGTATTCCTTTGTGGGGGAGAAGAAAAAAAAAGCTATCAATTTGTTTATGCCCTTACAGTTTGCAGTATTTCACATCTTTTTTTTTTTAAGTGTTGGGCCAGCCAAACTCAAATGCACAAGTCAGGGTTCACTGTAACAGCTGACACAGCAGACAGCAGCCGTACGTTTGGGGTGGTACACAATAGGAAATCAATCTGATACAGAGAAAACAAATAACTCGCGTCAGTATAGGAAAGAATAGACTGATGTTTCTGTGACTGCCAAATTGTGTATTACTTGTGTGTGTTTGCACAGGTTCAATATAAACATGCATTGTGTGCAAGTTTTCAGAGTAACTGTTGGTTTTGTATTCATTGTACTAAGGCAGATGTATATAATTTTATGTTTCAAAGGTATACATACCATATTGTTGTATGCCGATAATGTGACAACCATATGGAAAAACTTCATCTATTGCCAGTCTGATTGAGTTATAGGATTCCTCGTATTAGCAACTCTTATTTACGTTTCTTTGAAGGCCAAACACACTGAATCTTTTCTTTTCAATCACTCGCAGCAAAACAAGACAGGAGGAAAGAGAGAGAGGAGAAAAAAGATTTCCTGTCTTGGTTGCAACTGTAATTATAATCAAAAACAGCCAGGGTATGACACATGGCGTCCTTGTGCATGGTGTTAGCCTTCAAATTCAAACAACACAATCAGAGCACAAAACAACTTTGCTAGGTGACAGACAGATATATTCAAAATAAATAGCCTTAACCTATTTTAACACAAAAGCTTTATTTCCTCCAGATACTCACTTTAGTCACTTATCATCTCACTGTCAGATGACATTGACTGTTTTTCCTTGAAAACATTCTAGTTGTAATGTTTTTTTTGTTGTTGCTGGGTTTGTTATACCAGAAATTACTCTTTTTTTTTTTTTACCCAAATGATATAATGATTGTCTTAGCCTTGACCACTCTAATGGCTCTGTTTGTCTTCGCTGAATGTGATTCCTCACTTTGTTGTTAATTTATTATCCGTCTCTGGATCTATTTCTGGCTGCGCTGTTTCATGTTATTGAATCAATGTTGGTTCAAGGCATTAGCAACTTAATCTGGGGAATTGTACACCATGAGCAGTCAGAAAAGTGGTGGAAAAACAAGTCATGGAAAAATATTAAATGTAACATTTACAGTTTTAATGTTGAATCCATATTCCCTTTTGAAAGCACAATACAAGACTGTAGCTGCCTATTCATGTTAAAATGTGGGTTTTTTCCTCTTTTTTTTGATCCAAAGAAGACAGATAAAATATGCCCAGAAAAACAAAGTGACATTTAGATGGTTTAATGATGTGTTTTACATTTAAAAGTGTATATAGTTGTTGTTGGTTTTAGTTTAGTGATTTCAACTGGGACTAGATGCGTGGCTCCTGACAGGAGCATGAGAAAGTAATGATATCTTCTTCTACAGTGTGTTGTTTACGTCTCCAAGGGGCTAATTACAATAGTGGAAGTGCGAGGCTGTCAATTGAAGCTGGGATCTCACCACAATACTCAAGTCTTGACACTCCTATAAAGGAAGAAGTCTGCACTCAGATATTGTATAACTGAGATCGAATGTATCACAGGTTCCATTTGCTAAACGTGTTGAATGTACACATCAAAACTGTCATCTTTTCAACTGGATATTTATCTGTTTCATCCCATCAGAGTAGACTCATTCTGAAGCTTTCATTCTATGAACTTCAGCGCTGAATGCTACACTTTCCTCACAGTCAAAAAAAAAGGGATAAAGAAGTCCTTATGTTGGCATAAATATGTAGGCCATAGTAGTTATCGATGTGTGAACACATTTTGCATTCGGTGTTAGCCAGCGCAAGGCCAGATGCTGTCAGAGTAGACAGTGCATCATAATCTTGTTCCATCTGGCATATGGTGGATCCAATCTCTAAAAATGTTTCACTTGAGGGATGTACTCTCTTAGGGCTTGGCATACTCCCTGCTGTCAACATTTGAGCTATTGTGCTGACTGACTCCAAACATTCCATTTTAGCCGGATGTCTCGAAATGTCACCCGTGACATCTGTACAAAGAGAAGCATCTCCACCAATCAGGTGGCTCAGGTTGAAGAGATAAATGACATTCTTTGGGAGAGAAAGTGCAATCTAATATCTACAGCATCCGTTAAGTTGCACAGCCGTGATAGCCTTGCACATAGCTCTATTGCCTCTGCCCCTTTGGGAAAGCAGACCATTTTTCTTTTTGGCCACAGAGTAGAAGCCGAGCAGCAGCCAGCAGAAGCCAGATTGGCAATATTTATCTTGGTCTGAAGAGGGACTGAACACAAACATTCAGGGTAATTTTAACCTCTGGAAAGTCTGCAAGGAAGGGGTGTGAGAATTGTATCAATATCAAAGTGAAATAAGGTATTTCATTACCATTTGTTTGGGGAGCTTTTCAAAGTGGACACTCCGATAAAAGCAAGTGGGGATAAAGAGACGAGAACAAAGAAATTGCAGTCTTGTACTTTATTTGTAATACATTAGCTGGGACGGTTTACATTTTAGTAAACTCCATATGGCTACAATAGATTGCAGACAGTTACAGCAGATTTTTTTTTATTTATTTATTTTTTGCCTCTTTGTGCTTTTAAGTATTCAGACGTGCACATTTGGAAGATATAGCCGTTGGAACAAAGGCCTGTTGGGAAATGTTTTGTTCACCAATCCCACCAGACTAGCGATCAATAAGAAGCTCAGAGCCTATTAGCCTCCTTGAACTATTTAACGCCGACTGGCCCCTATTACTCAGGCCAGTCAATGATGTTTGTCACTTTAATGCGATTAGTACCAGTTTCTATTCGGCCTATCACACGGCCTACCTGTGACTCTAGGGGTCAGTGTTGGGCAGCTACCCCGGACATTTGAATGACTAATCCAGTGTTACTCCTAAAGGGTAAATGTCTAGTTTAACATCAATTGTCACTAAAGTCACCCCATTTTCTTGCCATGATTGGGGCTCTTGTTCCACAGTTTCCTCCTCTTTTGTCCTATTGTATTTATACCATATTTAGAGGTAGAGGTAAATCATTTATCACAATGAAATGCTTCATTTCAGTCGGTATCAATAATTATTGATCATTTTTAATTCACTGTTTTTAATTAAGCACACACAGGTAGTAAATTTACTCTATACACAACAAACAACACACAATAAAAATACTACATAGATGAAATTAATGAGTATAACAGAGTGATCGCACCTTGAAACGTATTAAATCATCTAAGGATGTAAAACCTGGAGGTGCATGGAGGGTGATGAGGCAGAACCTGACACCGCGACGAGCTTAAAGTTAAAGGGTCAACGGAGGAGGACCCCACATCGACCTCTGTCCACGCCCTGCTGTCAGGTCCTTTAGCCCTCTGGAGCAGGCATCCAGGAGTGCCTTGCTGGAGGAAACAGGGTCATGGGTTGTTTTTATTTGACCGTGAAGTCCATTTTGCAAGGGCTTGTCCCCACCAGCCTCCGCCTCCACCAGGGGGAGGTCTGTGGGTACAGACGGAGGTGACGGGAGGCCCGGGTGGCCGCGAACTGGAACGCCTCTGAAGGCGAAAGAAGAGGCAGAGCGACAGAGGACGAAGGGGCTCCATTAGCAAGGGATATGAAAGGTTGTTTATTAGCCAAGGAGCATGCTTAGTATTTGGTCATGCAGCCAGATTTTGCATTTTCGTCATGTGCTTTCCAGGTAGTTTGCATTTTTGGAATTTATGTAAAGCAATCGAACAGTCTATCAACTATTTTTGTATTGCTACAGATGGAGTGTCCATCGTTTTATCACTTTGGGCTCTTCATATATCGGTCATTTCTGTTGATTTTACTTTATATAGCAAATCTCCTGAAAGCTGTAGTGTAGTACAAACACTGTGGTTGGGATTTGTGATGACTAGCGCTGCATAATTTCAGTTTTTTGCCACTCAAAGGCAGCATGACGAGCTCAAAAATTGCAAGAGAAACCAAAACAATGTTACAAAATAGGCTAAAGGACGACATCGAGAGTTAAAAGAGTTAAACGAAACTGTGGAGGTGGGTGATCGTTCTCCGTGGGTTCATCAGTAGAAGCAACCCCTTCCACATAACACCTAGTCATTTTTAGCCATTGTTACTCTAATGTGAGCCTTGATGACTTAAAGCTTTGAATATTTATTTAAGACTTTGCACTAAAATGTCACCCAGCAGACACGGCATACAGTGAAAACGCTCCCTTATCAAGGAAAGGAATAGTCGCTCAGAATAGCTCCGAATCCTGAGCGACATGGGTGAAATCAGCGAAGGCAGAGAGATCCGCTCACACCTGCAGGGATTACAGCAGGCCTACAACTGTACGTTTCTTCGCCTGGGATTTCATACATCCAAAATAGCTGCACAAATGTCAGCATGATTTTTTTGGGAAATGAGCGGAGTGATTGCTGGTTGTGTTTTACATATACGTTTGACATCCGTTATTATTATCATCAGAAACGTCTTTGTGTTTGCGCAGACAGCCCTTGTTATGCTTCACACTTAGCTGTAATTTACCGGCGTGATTGAGTGTGAACACAAAGGTATCGATGACTTCCTTAGCTTCATCAGCCGGCTGGAGAGGTGAGTGAGCTCAAATGCCACCTTTGCTATTCTCTCGCAGACGGGAGACAGAAGGTCAATGGATTGAGTTGAGATGAAGCAGACAATTCAATTGGTTGGCAAGTCGACCAAAGAGGCTCATCCTCTCCTTCCTCTTTTATTATAATCGTAGTTCTGTTCGAGCATATGGGAGACGGATGTGGGGGGGGGTGTAAAATTTTATTAAGGTGTGTGTGTTGGAGGTGTAAGCGAGATCGCAGGAAGATGAAAAGAACGATATCAATGGATACCTTCTGTAGTGCGCATCTTGCTTGTGGCACTGCTGACGCCATGAAATGCTCCCTTTGTGGATTTGTGATGAGATGTTAAATATAGGTGAGGCACTGTCAGTAAGCAATGATTTATACA
Source organism: Stegastes partitus (assembly GCF_000690725.1). NCBI lineage: Eukaryota > Metazoa > Chordata > Actinopteri > Pomacentridae > Stegastes > Stegastes partitus. The sequence goes on along the minus strand of NW_007578557.1, from coordinate 33,390 downwards.
TGCAGCGTGATTCAATACAAGCAGTTCTATGCGCTAACTAATTGCCACTTCTGTACGGCTTGAACCATTTGAAGGCTGACGTGTCCTGAATTAATATTTGACAATGTGTAAGTCGTTTTAAATTTCAATGATGTAATTAACAAAAATTGGTCATTTTAATTCTCCCCAGACGTTTTATGTTTTATTAAAAACTGTTGCCCATAACACACAGCACCTTTTCCCGTTGAGCCAGTCTGTTTTCTAGTATTTTTCACTTCCTCCACTTTGAATGTGGCAGCGCACCATTTGAGCCATCCACTTTTTCTTGTTACCACATTATAGATAATACTAATTTTCTTTTCACCTTCCAGCCGTTGGAACCAAAACACTATTAAATACGCTCTCCCTTCCCATTTTTCTCTTCCTGCTCAGTTGAGCCCATAGGCCAAGATGTATGCTTGTCACATTACTCTGAAAAACACATTAATATTCTGCCCACAAATTGTTCTTTGTACTGTATGCTAATGAATATGGACTACACTGCTTGAACATAGTCTGTTTTTACTACTGAAAGACTGGCAACAGTTGCTTAAAGTGAAATTTCTCTGTGAATATGTATTCTAGGTGTCAAGTTACAAATACAGACCTAGAATGTCAACGTAATAGATAATACCAGAGAACAAATATCTGTTCTTTGGGGGAAATAGTTGCAGGACAGAGGCCACTGAGTGCTCATGTCCAAGAACAAAAATCACAAGAAACTGTACTCTTTGATAGATCAGATGCAGAGCAATCCTACCACAAAATAAAAACTTTTTGTCCTTATCTGACGTGTGTTGTCACTGTGTGTTGAAGGCAATAATTTGTCTAATCTATACACAGGAAAAGCTACATGGCATGGGTGTTCCCAGCATGCACAAACTCTGTAATGGTCTGTTTTTGTTCAGAACAAGAAGGGGAAATGAGAAAAATAATTTGACAGTGGTCCATTGTTACAGTACTTCGCTCATTCTAATTGGCTGTGTATTTTTGTGCTTGTAATGGCTTGAAATGAGTTTCCTCCTGAGAGCTGGGTGTATTTAGGATTAATACTGTCAAACAAAGACAAAACCGTGTTACAAAGAAGATAACTATGGGATGTCGGCACATAACGCACATCTGAGACATTTTTTCGTATCAAAGTTGACCAGTGAGTTTGTGTATACAAGAAGTGATCGACAAGTTCCAAGACTGTGTCTGTAACATCCAAAAACTGTATATAAATCAAATTTGACTGCCACCCCCATCAGAGTCGTCTGCTTGTGCAGCAAATACGATGCTCCTAGCAGTTTTCCTGCACTTGTAATGCTCCCTGGAAGTCGTCTTATGTAAACATGTCAAAGGTGACCTGCAATGAGCGCTGAATCTCCTAAACTGTTACAGAATGGCAACGATTTAACTTGAATTTTATTTTGAGGACGAAGTTGTACGGAGCCAAATCTAGCAAAAAGGGCAACTAAGGAGCAACTATTGTGTTGCTGTTTCAGGTCAATTCCGCCAACTTTTCTCACTCAGACATCTCCGGATGTTGCAGAAGAACTCTGCTTTGACACTCTGATACTGAGGGACTAATTCCCACTGCACAACCACGTGAATGTTTAAGAAAACAATGAGCATGCTTGTGAGGTGCTCCTGACACGATGCGCCTTGCAAAGTTTAGGAAACTGCAGGCAAAAGCTGCTGTGCCCTCTCCTTGCCTATTCAGAGGCCTGTTAGCTTTCATGTTGTGCAGTGTTTAGCACCACTTTGCTCCTAAGTGCATTCAGACAGCAGCTATCGTCTGCCAGCGTAGAGAAGCCACAGAAGTGCTAAAGTAATACACAGGTAGAGCCAAAACTCTGGGCAGAGGAAGGCAGATCTCTATAATTTTCAATTACACCTTTTTGCTGATGTTTCCTATCAGAGTGGCTGACATTATACCTTCAGTGTCTTTAGGATCGATTTTTAGAGTGTCTGTTGACCCTATAGGATTGGATGGTCCCACTCTTAGGGAGGCAGGATGTAAGTAGCTCTACAGACAAGCAATTAATGAGATTTTGGTTCAGGATCGATCTGTGTGCTGGAAAAAAGAAGAATGGAGTTAAGCATCAAGTACTTAGACATCAAAAACAAAACTTTCTCTTCTGTTGAGGAATTGTATATCAGCTTTTTGCATCACTACAACAGAAGCAATTCATTTGCAGTAACAGCATTTCATGATAGGAACATTTTGATGACATGTTGTTAACATGTTGTTGAAAGAAATTGTTCTCATTGCATTCTGTGTCCAGATCCAGGTGTCTGTCTTTGAGCTGCTTCGGTACATTTGAGGTGTTTCCTCTGTTCATTCCAAATGCTCTGATTTCATTTGTATTGATTGTCTGTTTTTTTTCTTTCCCCCCATAAGTCACTGCAGACTTTCACTTGCCACTTTCATTCCACATTTTGTTGTTATTGTCCAGTGCAGCATCTAGAGTATTTTGGTATCATAGAAGAACAAGTATTGTCACTTTTTCTCAGATTCCAGCATCAACTTGGTACTGACTATCGGCTCTCTTGACATCTCCAGTGCCTTAGGCTGTAGACTGCTAGCATCATGGCCAAAGCTTATAAAATAAATACAGACTTACTTTGTCATTATAGCAAGAAGTCTATGGTACTTTATTAAACAAAGCATGGCAGTGCTTCACTTCCATTATGTAATTGTAAACCATGTAATGTCGCTTCAATTTACTCTCGGATGCAGCTCAGTTCTTTACAGCCTTGTTTCTCTTTAACCTACAAATAATACCATAAGCTCCTACACTGGTGAGGATGCTGTGCAGACAGAGGAGCATAGGTAATGCATTTTTGATGCTCACAATGGCTACCATTTCCTTGCTCAGGGAGTAGTGCGGCTGCACTATGACGAACCCGGTGAGTTTCCAGGTCTAGCTTCTGAATAAGTGTTAAGTGTCCCATTAAAATGGATGTCCAAATCAGCAGGGAGACGAAGATTCTTCTGCAAGCTCCTAATCTCTCCTTTCAGACCCACTTATCTGCACTATCTCAGAGGGAAGTTCTCCAAAGGTGGCACAGTTTTAAGTCCTTGTGCCCTGCCCTTGAAGGTGTGAGACCTTTTTCCCCAGACATGTAATCAGAAAAGTTTTTTTCCCCATCACTCATGCGGCTGTCATCTTTCTTCTTTTCATTGTATATAGTGAGCTGTGTGACATTTTCAAGAACATACTGCATTTGTATGGTGATTCGCTGGAACCAACATTTGCTAGAGCAGGATCATAAATAGGTTTTCTCTTCTGAAAAGGTCTCTTTCAACATCTCTAAGCAATGCCCTCTTCACACTCGCACACAGATAGTCATACAACAGAGCCTGAACAAATACATATAGTCTCGTAATAATGGTCCAGTTATATGTTATATTTCCCCCACCTACAGATGTTCTATATGCAGCGACACCAATCATGAAGTCTGCACCTTCTGGTTTTAATAGCAGCGCACTCAGATCCTTGGGGACAGATCCCTGTCATTCAGGCATTGAGCGGACATTATTGAGGAAGGTAATTGGCAGGGAGCCTCATCTCTGGAGGTTTCCCTGGGCTTCAGCGATCTGTCAGAGGACTGTGAGACTCTGCCATTAATCAGTTCAGGGATAAGAGAAAGAAGGGATGTGCCAGTATCGGCAAAGACCCTTACCTTTCCTTCCTTGTGACAGAAAAATCCTTACCTAATCAAACTGCCCACTCTAATCTACACTTAAGCATCTTTGTAAATGTGTCGGCACATAAAAGGAAGATAGCTCTTTGGTTAAATTAGAAACTGTACGAATACAAAGATGCAAGGTTCAGTTAGACTTTAATTTCAGCCTTTGAGTTTGTTTAATGAAAATGTGTTCTTATATAAAATGCAGTGTTTAAAAATGTTTATGTTAGAATAAGTTTTCGTAGTGAGATCAGTTGATAGCACTAGTAAAGACACTTGGTGTCTGGAAAAACAAAAGTCCGTTTTTGTGTCTGTGTTCAGTGCCAATGCAGGAAGTAGTGTGTCCTCTATGTAGGTACTTGGACACCAAGGTGGTGATTGTTTATGACCGGCAGTTGGAGTTCACCTTTTTATTAGCCACGAGCATCTTGTCTGCTGCCAGAATCAAACATGACGTCTTATAATTGCCTATGACGATGTTTCTTAGCACACGGACAGCCGTGGACACTACAAATGTGGAGTTGTTGCCATTATTAATTGCTATTACACTTCTAGTTCACTTGGAGGACTTCCAATCGATACATGTTTAGTACACTGATTTAACTACTCCATGAATGCACAGCAGTACTGAGCATGCTCACTACTGCCCCTGTAGGGTAATGTCCACAAATTTTGGGCTTCAATTTGATGGTCGTGGAAGGTTCTATGTGGGCCCTCATGGCCTTGGGGAGATTATAAAATTTCCAACACTTAGGCTCCACCCAGAAACCAAGCACCAGTAGTATCCACAAAGGATATAATCGTGAAAGCAGCACAGAAAATAGAAAACGACTTTTAGCCAGGAGAAGACTCCAAAAATGGCCATTGTTCATCCAAACAACATCAAACTCATCACTGCACCCCCTTGCATCTACAGCAATAAACCTGCTAAGTGTAAAGCAGAGCAGATGAACAGTTGCTGAGAAAAGCAAAGAACAGACAAGCACGCATACAGTTAGATTCCTTCATTTATTAATTAGATTAGCATAGTTTTTAACTACCCCGGGTTTACAGTCTTTATCTATCACCTTAACTACACCGCTGTTGCCAATTGCAGATATTATGGAAGGCAAGAATTTTCAAAATGTTGTCATTTAATGTAAACCTTTTACTGAACATGTATTATTCCTGAGCATCTAATATTGTTGTTCTCTTGTGATGTCGAGTTAGACTACCTTTAAGGCCTTGCAATTCCATTCTATGTTGTGTAAGAATGGAAAATGAGCATTAAGCAAGACATATTCTGGGTTAACTTCATAAAGCTGGATGCTCCCACGACGCATGGGCACGCCACAAAACGGCAATATTTTTGGATCTACACGGACAGCAGCAAGTAGCGGTGCATTCTTTCTGTTAAATGGGATAAGGCACAGACAACATAAAAGATGCAAGAGTGGGGAAAACAAAGCTGAGGAGAAGAAAGCACTATAGACGACACAGCTATATGTTTTCTACTTATATGTTTCTTCTGTTCATATCCGTACATTAGTCGTACCTGAAATAAAACACACGTTTCCGACTGAATCATCCAAATACTTTCTCTGATCTGTACTTGTTGTGTCCCAATTGCCATTTAAGTAATTATTGCAACTGTTGTGCAGTTTCAGTTCAAAGGAATGCACAACATTGCTTTTGCTTGGTTGGATTTCATATAAAGAACGTCGCCGACATTAGGTGTCTTATTTTATCCACAAAGGAAGGACAACAACAAAAGAACAAATCGGTGCCCTCAACACCGAATCCCATATGTCATACTGATTCTTCCGTGCTCAGCCCCAGATAGATGCTGCATGAACATTGTTTTGCAAGTCAATAAGACAGTAATTGTGTGCGGTAAGTAGGTATCATCCTAGTAGAGGTCAGGGTAGTGAAATCATTCTGCGGCTATTTGACTTTATGTTTTGCTCAGGGGAGACGTACGCCACGGAATGCAAAGTGGCCTCTTTTCTCAAACTGACGGGGGGAAGATTGTAGCAGATGCCTGACCCCTCCCAGTGAGGTTACTTCTAATTTGTTTGTCCCCTTTTCCTCCTGTGGGGCGCTTCAAGAGGAAAGGAAATGATTCGAGAAAAATCGCACTCAACATTTTTTCATCCTTTATCTTTTTCAAATTACTGATTTTCTTCCTGAAATAGCAGCGCGGTCGTTCAGTCGAGCTTTAATCAGTCTGGCGAGCTCGGTGTGCGTCGTGCTTTGGACACAAATGCCTATGAAGTACAAAGATAACCCTCTGGGCTTTGAGATGATCTTCTAAAATGACCCACGAGATCAAAACGAACGGAAGACATTTATAAGAAACAAAGTTCGGTTGTATAAACTTCAAAATGCCTGGCCATAATCAAAGGGCGAGAGCTGATTGGATGTTTGATCTGGAATAAATGACTGAGAACAGAGTTTCTCTAGAGAATATAGAGACATAGAGCATATACATATAATGTATGTATTACAATGGGGCTTCTGTCTCAGCATTCAGGATCTGTCTTTGACTTTTCAAGAGTGACCCTTATAAGCAGCCCATGAGAGATGATAAGCAGGCTCACATTTTGCCCCGCATCTATTGATGAATACAGATGTGATTTTTCTGACATCGATGATGGATATTCTGACAGGTTCCATTCCTGCTGCTATTGCTGATGAACTAGGATGAAGAAGAAGAAGAAAACTTAAGAGGCTGAGTACAATTATTAATTTTAATTTTGGTTTCAGACGCAGTGGGCATGTCTGCTTACATTCATCCTTGTGAATTAATGTGAGATGTGGTCCAAGGTGACACGTTGGTTCAGGTCAAGGAGTTAATAAAGGCAGAGAAAAACAAAAGACACGGTGGTGGGGAATCATCTTAAAAGGAGCTGCGATGCCGCTCGCCTTCGGAGATTAGATCAAGCTGTCATTACTGGCATTTGGTAATGAAAACAAGCTTAAAAATATGATGCTGCGTCATCCCTTACTTCGTGGACTACAGTGTGAGTCAGACGTAGGGAGCCAAACTAAACACAGCATGCGGCACTAAAAATGTCTGCTTTTAGTATTCGACTCAGTCCCATTAAATCCCCACTACAGTAAGCCAAAGTCTTATCAGTCTAATGCCATTGCTTTTATTGCAATAAAAACAATTTTATTTCAGAGCGCAGCCTGTTGATGTCTTGTTTATAAAGGAAACCATTACGTTTGACCTTGAGACTTGTGTCTACCTAATTGCTGTTCCTGCATAACAATCTGAAAAGCACTGACTGCAGTGAGAAAACAGCATCTATCAGTGGCAACAACTGGCAACTGACGAACTGCCTCGTGTACACGGCGGACAAAGAAAATGTCGTGCAGACATCCAGTTGGAGGGAAATGCTCTGAGCAAACCTAATCAAGGAGATAGGACTGAATACTGACTTAAAGTAGGAGGTTTATGAATCTACTTTATAGTTCTTGGACATGTTTGTGGGAAAGATCTATGAGTGATACTGTGGTATCATTTGGTGGGTCCTCCATGTTTTTTAGTTCCTCCTAAAATGTCTCAGCTATTTAATGGATGACTGTTTCATGCAGACATTAAGACATTAAGTCCTACTTTCAAGGTTATAAAGAAAGTTTTTGCTGTTACACTGATTTCCAGGAAGTTTGGTACAAACATCCATGTTATCATTGAATTTACATAAATATAAAAGCAACATCCATCCATCCATCATCTATACACTGTTTAATCCTCACTAGGGTCACGGGGGGCTGGAGTCTATCCCAGCTGACTTAAAGTGAAGGCAGGGGACACCCTGGACAGGTCACCAGTCTATCACAGGGCCACACTTAGAGACAGACAACCAAGCACACTCACATTCACACCTACGGACAATTTAGGATCACCAGTTAACCTCAATGTGTTTTTGGACTGTGTGGGAGGAAGCTGGAGAACCTGGAGAGAACCCACGTTGCACCGGGAGAACATGCAGACTCTATGTAGAAAGATCCTGGTGTCCTAAATGTGGTGTGAACCGGCGACCTTCTTGCTGTGAGGTAACGGTGCTAACCACTGAGCCACCTTGCAGCCCTGAATGCAACATGTAATATTTAATTGAATTCTATCCTTTCTTTTAACACAGGCCAATAAGTATTTGTTGTTCTAACACACGGCATCCCTAGAAAAGAATGGATGTCATGAAACATCAACGTGTTCCCTTTATTGGAAATGATGATGGAAAGTGGGGTCATAGACTAGAAATTACAAGTCAGTATCAAGTCACAGTCGATGCACAGAGTTAATAGGGGTTGGTTCCATTCTTTAAGAAAAGACTTTGTGAAGTTGGTGGACATTTTTGGATACAGGATCATGTTGTCGGCCACGTCCATTCAGAGCATCGTATGGCAGATTGTCTATCGCACTATGGTGTCGGAAAAATTTCTTAGACAACAAACAGTGGCATTGTGGACATGCAAGTTCCTGGTTATGACATCCCAGCATGCAAACCGCCCGTTCGCGTCTTTTTTTGTCATCTGTGGCGTCATGTTATTTGAGTAAAGCTGCATTTTAAGGTGATCTTTTGTAGTCACTGGTCAAAGAAGAGTCAGCAACCCTTTTCCAACAATAGAAACCAGAAAAAATAGTAGAAATAAAGATCATTTGCATGCTGCATTGGCAAAATTCAGACCAATTTGTGTGACGCTTTTGTGGCCAAACACCTACAAAACTAATGACATTCTCGTCAGGCTCAGTCGTGTGTTGTGTTTAATGCTAATTATCAGCATGTTAACACACTGATGGTGACACTGTAAACATCACGCCAGCTAGACATCATCGTGTTAGCATTGTCAGCAGAAGCGCTTTGCATTCCAGTGTTGGTACTTCTCTCGGAACACTGCTGTTTCTAATTACAGCGTCACACAACCTCTAACATCGACTCTGTAGACTCTTGGTATTGTTTTACATACCAATACGGTGTAAGAATAAACAACTCCAACATCAAGTATTAAAATTTCGTACACAGTGACAATTTATTAGTTTTTCTCCATATATCCTTTTTATCTGTTAGAGATTGACTCTCAGACGGATGGTGATATTAAAAAAGCAAATAATAAAACATCAATAAAACAGCTCTGCATTTTAGCTTTCTGTAAATATACTGAAGGGTATTTGCTGGGAACTCATTTTAGCAGCTACAGCGCCAGTGGTTATTGTATTGGAGAAACATGTCAGTCAATTGAAATTAAGCTAAATATGCACATCTTCATTTTTTTTTTTTAAGCGGCGGTATCCCTGTTGATTGTGGCTCGCCAAAACAAATTTGTTGAACTGTGGAGAGAAAAGTCAATTAAAAAGCCACTTTCCCTTTATACTTTGATGTTCTTCTCTCAGGACTGAAATCAAAACCCCACTCATTCTGCACACAGCATCAATAGCTCTAATGCATCAAGGGCAAAACGCTGCTACGTTCGCAACGTTGGAATTCGGATCCGCTAAATGCGACTTATTTATGTGAAGTGGTGGAGAGGTGCTCTTCTCTGCCTTGACTTGGCCTCCGGTCTTCCTGAGTGATTGCGGATGATGCATCACTCCAAAGGGAATTTCTCATACACCTGAGTGCTGACAGGATGTGCTAATTAAGTGTTTAACAGCTTAGTCTCCAGAGAAAGCTCTCCTTCGAGCTTTTTATATTGTGAGGAAAAAAAAACTTGATAATTATTGAAAATAAAAATAATTTGAAACGAAGCGGGATCAAATTGGAAACATATGGTGCTGTGGCAAAAAATAGGCACCAAAAGGAAAGTTAGCATGCCTTAAAAGATGATGTCAAGAACAGTTTTTCATCAATTAACTTCATGTAAGTGCAGCATGAGAAACTAGATAACATTTGGTGAGACCATCCTTTGCCTTTAAGAGCTACATCAATTCTTTTAGGTGCACATTTTTTTTCTTTAGTTATATGGGCAGGTTTTGACAAATGGAATTGTGGACAGATTCTCACAGGTGTGAATAAGAGTCCCATGGCGTCGGATCAGCGTTTCCCACACACTGGGTTATTTGTGGCAGGCTGCAACAATGTCAACATTGAACGCCACATATTGATTTTCAATTTTTTTTTTTTTTTTGCCATTTAAAAATAGAAAACTCTTTTTACACCGTAGAGCTATGGCGCTCTCTTCTCTCCTTGTTTCGTACTCATTAACAACAGAACAGCCTGTTCTACAGACTTTGAATGAAAAAAATGTGAATGCCTTCTTCCCTGCAAAACAGAATCAATCCATGAACGGTTAATATAATAAACACCTCTGTGTCTACAACTGATGCATTCAATCTGCTCTTCACACAACACCTTTGGAGACAAGTGTTGTCATGATTCCAAAATCGAGACTTTAATTCACCTGCCGAAAACACTGTTGTGTCGGCACGGAAACAATAACGCAGCCAAGCCTAAAACCCCCGAAAAGGGAAATGTAATAATTAAAAACAATTAAAACATTTTGACAATGCCATTGCAAGGCAGAGGAGGATGTGAAAAGAAAAGAAGCCATAAAACAACAGGAGTGAATTATTGTGCCGCAGTGTGTTTGTACGCTCTCACGATCCGACAAGAACCGGAGGAACTAAAAACCAGCTCTTTACACGTTCCCGTCTCTCCACCTTCGCATGTCACACTGCTGCTTAGAAAAAGGATAAACCCTGGCAGAGATAATTGCAGCAGCACTTTAGTGCACATTTTAATCACCCACTGTCACTCTGCAGGAAAGCAGCTGATCATTTAGAAGTGCTGTTGCTGATCTGCTTGTATGCGAACACCTGATTTTTTATTTTTATTTTTTTTGGTTGCAGCTTGCAGTAACGTGAGTTAATGCTACCGGTGTGAGTGCTGCGTTTGCATAAAGAAATGCTGTACCGTCTGTCAGCAAGATACTTTTCCCGAGCTGTATATATGTTGACTCTCTCGGTTTGTGTATATACTGTAAACATCTTTATCTCGGCCTAAATGTCTCCTTTAAGTGAAATAATGGCTGATTTTGCTTCGTGCATCTACTTTCTTGACAATACCGTGAAAGCTGTGGTGGGCTTATAGGAGAAGACAAAAAAGGCACACCCACTATGCCTGTAAGCACACACACACACACACACACACTGCCAGGAAATACAGCTTCTATTAAAACACACTCTAAGCACCAGGACTTATAAAATGGGGAATAATATAATTTTTAATAGCGGTGTAATGTGATACCTTTTTAGTCCCCGATGTTGTAGCAAAATTTCCTTTTTACCTTCCCTTGTAGTGAATTTATCACACAACAACCATAACCTTGGTCTCGCTATTGCCGTAGTCTGGTTTTGACTGCACTCTGTGTGAATTCCTGTTATCTTCATGAGAAATGTCTGAAGGACAAACGCTGCAATCGCTTGTATTGTCTTGATTCTTGATCGGACCTCTGAACACGAGCCTGGTGTCTGAGCTCTGCCCTGTCAGCTGGAGGACAGTCTTTCTCTTCTTTCTTATTTGTTAACACTCGGGGAGACCCAGCTTTTTAATTAAATTGTAATGATCATGTAAAGAGTTGTGTTACCTCTCCAGATCTTTATGGTTTTAGGCAAAGTGTCTATATTGAGGTTGGCTGCTAACTAGCTTTAACCCTTGATGGGACAAGTGACCACATTTGGTAGCTTCCTTGGACTTTCAGTATGTCCACCCTGTGCCTCTGCTTGAGGTTGAAGAACCATGTGTACTTTGATTTAGTTTTTATATTAGTGCTAATATCACTACCTTATGAAAAATGTCACTGAACAAACATTCCAGGCACTTTATAAATGCTTTGTTACTGGTTTGCATTGAACTCCACTTTGATTTATTTTTTCCAGATTAGTGCCAAAACCACCATCCATCCATCCATTATCTATACACCGCTTAATCCTCACTAGGGTCATGGGGGGCTGGAGTCTATCCCAGCTTACTTAGGGTGAAGGCAGGGGACACCCTGGACAGGTCACCAGTCTATCACAGGGCTACACTTAGAGACAGACAACCAAGTACACCCACTTCACACCTACGGACAATTTAGAGCCACCAGTTAACCTCAACATGTTTTTGGACTGTGTGGGACGAAGCCGGAGAACCCGGAGAGAACCCACGCTGCATGGAGAGAACATGCAAACTCCACGCAGAAAGATCCCCGCCCCCACAGGGACGCGAACCGGCAACCTTCTTGGCAACAGTGCCACTAAGTGCGCCACCATGCAGCCCTCAATAACACCCTCGGGTTGAAGTTTTCATTGTCCAAGTATTTCAAGGAGTGCCCTGTAAAGGCTCAACCAACAGTCTGGACCAACTGCAGTGATGAGAAGACACTATCGTAATGTTGGCCCTTTATTTCCTTTTTTTCCCCCCCTAGCAGAAAACATGGTACACAACATTTGAATAACTGTTATCTTCGCACCTTATAGCTCATGACAGCAACTTAATCACCTTTGTCAGTTTCCACTTCACAGTTCCTGCAACTATGTGTTCGTGTTATTTCTCACACAACACATCAACTGCAAACGCCTATTAGTGCACACCTTCTGAGATGTGTGTCAGAGGTTCATTATTTGCAGAACTTAATTCTCAACGAGGCAGATCCATAAATGAACAATATAAAATGGACTCCTATAGCCGTTACATACGCCCAGTCCCCCCACTCCAGCGCTTGACAGGTATCTTTACATTAAACCCCAGTACGTTGGGGAACCTTTCACAGCTCCTCTGTGGCTCCGAGCTGTCAATTGTTTCTGTCTCTTAATTTAATCCCAGGCTGATTGCGGGATGTTGAGATCAATCATATTCAATCGCATTTCCTTGTGGGGATGATTGGTGTGACAGATTGGATTAGAGAATCTCTGATTGTAATGGCCATTCAGCAAAACCCCGGGTTTATCTTCATTCCGTGGAGCACAGCACCTGTGCCACATACACTGTGTCAGATTAATCATAACCCTCCGCATGAGCGTAATCACTCTTTCTCCCTTTTTCTCTCGCCCGCCTCCCGTTTCTTTTCTGACTTTCATTTCATGTACAAAAACACAGACGTCTCAACATTACAAGTTAGATTCGTAAAGACACATGTGCGGTGAACTGATGTGTCAGATGATGTGTCAGAAAGGTTGACGGCGTTATAATGCATGCTAAGAAAAACCTGTTTGAATGCAGAAAGGGGGATTTAACTGGCGGAGAACGTGTAATCATGGCTTTTTTTCTTCAGGCTGCATGAGCCACACTTATCGCTAACCCATATTCTATACTGTGCATAATTAGCCCTCATAACCAACAACCCTTGATGTGCTCCTCTGTATGTTTGACATGCATCACAGAGGTAGAGCAGCTGACAAGGATTTTAGTGAGTTAGCAGCAACACGGTTAAAAGCAAATATCTGGATCGCTCCCCGAAGGGATTTCTTAGACAACTTGTGATTTGCAACTTCAGATGTGTTTGAAAAGGCAAGATGGCACGGTCTTGATATAATGACACAGTTTTTTGGGAGATCAGGCTGCGAAGAAAAACAGAGGCAGAAACAAAATTTTCCTTTTTGTGCTTCAGATTGGTGACAGTTTTATCAGTGAATTGCTCTGATGCAGCACATCACTCCCAAGGAAACTGTTACACATGATTTAGTGTCGTAGGTCCTGCTCCTTTTGGTACGTATTAAACTCTGCTTTCTATTAGTTCCTCCGCTCCCAAGTCTCCTGTTTGGGAGACATCATAAAAATACTGGAAATGCTCCTTTCTTAACGAGCTCAAAAGACAAAAGCAACATAAAGCTGCTGTCTGTCGGTCATTAAAACACCAACTGCGGGCTGCTGCTCTGCAGTAAATAAAACAATAAAGCAAATGGAACTTTTTTTGAAAGAAGGACTGATCTAATCGGTTTGAAGTGTGGGCATCTATGGGGCCGCAATGGACTGAGACAGAAACAATGCTGCATATTTATATTTAGAAGACTATTTGGAACATATTTAGCATATAGACAGACGACAGGAAAGTAGAATATTATCCTGCAGTAGTTTGAGAAGTTTCTTTTTGTGGTTTGATACTTTTTTTTTGTCAGGTATCAAGGTATCGAGTCCTATTATGCAGTGGCAGACTTATTTGCATTTCTGTATATTGATAGTGGTTTCTCTGGGAACTGCAAGGCCTTTGATGTAATTATGTTTTGTTAGATCTCTCCGGTGCTAATAATTCATGTTTTTTTTGTTATGCAGCCATGGCTGTCCGGTTACTACAACCTCGGTATCGCCACACCTCCTCAGCCTCCTCATGCAACATTTATCTTTCTAAAGAAAACACTGGAAGCACATCAGGTCCATATGTACAAAGAAAATAAAAACTACCACGCTCGTATCTTCATTCACGACGAGGAACGCGACGTGACACAGTGTAAATATAAGAGGATGCGTCGAGTAAAGCTGTTGGAATTGCACAATAGCTCATCCTGTAGTATTTACTTTCAAAGTCATCCCGACTCAGAGGAATGCAGAGTAACACTGACAAAAAAGACTTCTCTTTAAGTTGCTTGGCGTCTAATAATAGAAGAAGAAAAAAAAAAAGTCGACTGATGATTCAGTTCTTTCCTTTCGTTCGCTGTGACTGTGAGTAGATCCAGGGAAGACATCAATATTTTACACATTTTTCAAAACATGAAAGATTTGTTGTGTCCAAAATCCCTCTCCCTGGTGAATTATTCAGGCTGGTTGCTTTTGAAATGTTGAAAAAAAAACATCATGGATTTATTTGTTCTCATAATTAACTGAAACAGAAACTTTTCATAAAGGCATCTCAGATTCTCAGAAACAGCTGTCAAGTCATTTATACACTTGTACCGCTGATATCATCCCTCTTTAGAGCTTCCCTCACATCTACACACATTGCATGTCAGTATTCAGATCAAAGAGAAATTATACGCAGCTAAAACATTGCCATTAATATATTATTTATTGTGTCTCTATTAACATTTAGTTTGGCTGGCGGTAGCTTAAACTTTCAGGTTATTTAGCTGCGGTGTGCAGGTGAGGCCACGGCGATCAGAGAGTAAAAACCACAAGAAAAACTGTTTACTGGCTCTGAAAATTAAAAAGATTTTCATTGTAATTCCTCTTCTTGAGCTGAGTAAATGTTTAAATACAATGTTCCCAACAAAGCAGGATCACTGCTTGCCTGACTTAACAGTAGAAATCAAACTGAATTCAACAGTAATCTAAGTTCACTGATGCTAAACGACATGCACCATTTCATTTTTTATGCACACACCAGTGGCACTAATGTGACCAAAGAGCTCGTCCACGCCCTGTTTGAAACTAGTTTTTGAACTGATCGATAGATCCTCCCGTACATTGTACCCGTTTATTCTGACAACTATATCGTCATCATGTGGTCACAGCGATAGAGACGTGGAAAACCAGATGCACCACAGATAAGAGGATTACAGGCGACACTTCTTCTCGCTCCTCATTTGAGGTTTCAAAGCTACTGCGATGCTCCAAAAAAGCAGCGGCTGGATCCTGATTGCTAATCTGGGGCCCACCAAAGTCAAAGAGATGGCTTTCAAAGCCTTGCTAGGCCTCTCTGCCATCATCATTACTGAGGCTACAGATCGTCCCAGTTTTGCATGGCCACTACAAGGCAGGGGGTGCTGAGTGAAGCTGCCGCTGAAAGGGAATAGATGGTTTTGGCGAGAGGGGTTTGATGTGAAAAAGAGACGAAATGTTGGAAATTAAATGTTTCATGCCCCAAGAGCTTCTTTTTTTTTTTTTTTTTCTTTCCCTGACCATCTCGCATGTTACCCTCATCTTGCATCAAGGCATGATTTCACTCCATTCTGCATCGGGCATGACTGCAACCCTTTGCTGTGTCTCCAGTGTTCATACACCACTTTTAGGATTTACTACTCTGGAACAAGCACAGTGACATTGTAATGCTAAATTATTCAATGTTTGTAGCTGTTAACATCCATTCATTGACTTTGTCTTTAAGGGGTTTCTCCGGGGAAAATGTTGCTCCTGATTATGAAAATACCGGAGGACACACACCTTGGTAACCTTGTTCTCCTGGTCTGGTGTCTAAGGAGCTGAAAAAGTCCATCAAGCTCGAGCGGCACTACTCAACCAGCAACATCCCACTCAGCAGGAGCAATGAGGTCACCATGGAGAGAGTGATTGAGAGCCCATTAGTGAACTGTTTGTATTGGTCGCACAACAGGTCACCGTGATCTGTGTGCGAGCACAAAACATTTTTTATTTTAGTCTCTTCCTGTGCAGGGACCTACAGAGCTTGAAGAAAAAGTGCACTCTTGAAAGATGTTGTAATTACTCCTTGATAGAAAACGTAATAGCTTTGGATTTTTTTTTTTCCTCCAGCCAGTTATCAAATGTTGGAAAATCAGCCAGCAGACTTTTGTGAAGAAGTACAAAGCATGAAGAAAATGGCATCTTCGGCAATCTTTTTTGATTGTGTATAACCTTTGAAAAACTGAGTACAACTTTCATCTGATCTGTGAAACGCCTTGGGCTAAAATGAAAGGTTGAATGATTTTAAATGTCACCGAGGGGCAATCAGCAGGTCTTAAACCTATTTATTACCACCGAACCGCCGGCGTTTGTATGCCGGGGCTGTCGTTTTATACTGTAAACACGAACTCATGTAGATAATTGAAACAGCGGCATTACAATTGAACCCCAAAATCCTGTTTAATACAGCACACGTAACTTCAAACTGAACCACATTAAAATAACTGGAGCAGCTTAGATTTACTATAATTGGCAGCTAAATAGCTCCACATTATGAAAAAAAAGTTCTCAAACGGTTTTTTTTTTGTATAGAGTATGAGATCAGTATCAGCGTTGGATTTGTTGCGGCAGGAAGCTTTGGGCAGGATGTTGACAGCCTCTTTTTATTACCAGAATGAAGAAAATACAGAGCAGCAGCTCTTTAGAGATATGGAGCTTTTTTTTTTTTTAACTGCATTTTATCTGCAACAGAAAGTTCAGGATGTGTTTGTCTACTCTGAAAACCAAATGGCAAATGTCAAAACCATTGCTTGCTTCGCCTGCTGATGCACACTGTCAGCGTGGGCATCGTTAGCTGAAAGTGATAACTGCTGTATGATTGTTGGTTAAAAAAAAAAATCGCCTGTCTAGAAACAAACATGGATTTTAGTTCCATTTAACATTTCAGATTCCCTAAACACCCAACATGTTAAACGAAATTAGAGGTTTTCCTTTCTCAGAATGGTCCTTTGGGGAGTGTCATTGCATAGTAAGTAAATCGATGCAGTTTTCTATTATTTCTACTCATTTGAATAGAATAGAATAGAATAGAAAAATGCTTTATTAATCCCAGTCTGGGAAATTACTGTGGTACAGCAGCAAGAGAAAAACACCAATCCCAACAGAAAAAGAGCCAAGGTTAAATGCTACTTAAAAAATTAAAAATAAAAATAAGTGAATAAAATAAAATAAAAAAAACAATTGTACAAAATGTGCAAATTGAAAAAAAACAGTGCAAAGACAGAGGGTTTTACAGAGCAGAGAGCTGAGAACGCTCTCTGCGTTTGATAAACAATTGCAGTAACACTTTATAATAACTATCCGTTATAACTAGTAAATAGATCATTTGTAAACTGTTAATTAGGGCATTATTAACCACTTGTTAAGTATTTGTTAATAGTTTGTTGATGATTTATAACGATGCCTTATAGATAGTTAATAAACCATTTACAAACTGTTAGTTAATGAGTTATAAATGACTTGTTAACTGTATATTAATGATTTACAGCCATACCTTATAAACCAGTCATAGCTCATGAACAAGCCATTAGTGAATTACTTACTAATGACTTGTTAAGTATCAGTTAATAGTTTATATATGTTATTGGGACGTTATTCTAAAGTTACAACTGTTCCTCATTTATTCCTCATACATTAAAGACAATGTTCAACATTCTATCTGTTGTATGTCTTTGGTAAAATGTAATACACAGAAACGTCTATGGGTGGAAGAAGGTTGAGGTACAAAACTGTGATATTTTAAATATCACATCAAATTTCTGTACCTTGAACTTGTTCCACCCATTTGCTGTTCTACAAAGTTTCATTGCTATTGGTAGATGGTTAACAAACTATTAACAAGTGATCTGTAAAGTGTGAGTTAATGTAGTAGTTAAGTATTAGTTATAAGCTTATGTATGTTGTTGAGACGTTATTCTAAAGTTGCAACTATTTCTCATTTACCAGCAGTTAATAAATGAGGAATAGTTGCAACTTTAGAACAACGTCCCAATAACATATATAAACTATTAACTGATACTTAACAAGTCATTAGTAAGTAATTCATTAATGGTTTGTTCATGATCTATGACTGGTTTATAAGGTATGGCTGTAAATCATTAATATACAGTTAACACGTCATTTATAACTCATTAACTAACAGTTTGTAAATGGTTTATTAACTATCTATAAGGCATCGTTATAAATCATCAACAAATTATTAACAAACACTTAACAAGTGGTTAATAACTCCCTAATTAACGGTTTACAAATGATCTATTAACTAGTTATAACGGATAGTTATTATAAAGTGTTACCACAATTGCTCCGTGCAGGACAAACACCTGGAAATTTGGATTTGTTAGATAGTGGATTTGGTTTAACAGATTAAAAATAATTTATTTCCAGATATTAGCCTCTGGCATTCATCCTTGACAGTAACAAAGCCTATCAGCTCTTGCAGAGCTTCAGTAAGTTGGATCTACTTAAACATCTCGCCTAGAGCTGAAGAGACAACTGAGACGGTGCCATCTAAAAAACAAAGGGGCTCCAGGTTATCGCAAGGTGGTTTCATATCTTAGTGGATCCAAAGTCTGTTTCCTTATTCCTTGTCTTAGCTTGCGATGTGCAGACCGAGGGGCGACGGGGTCATTTTACTCAAAGACACTCGCCCCGCAGGGTTCGCTGGAGCGACGGGGAGGATTATTCTTCCAGTGTCTTTGGAATGATTTTCATGGTCCTTTGAGCTGCACGTCTTCGGTCATTGTGTTAGCATCTGATGTCCGAGTCGTTCCTGAATCCACACAGAGTCCGCTTTCTTTTTTATTAAATCACTGCCGGCTGACGATGGATGCTTATTCGCGTCACCTCCTCTTCCTCAAGGGAAATGTTGCCAGTTTTCACTTGTAAAACGTGTCTCTCCTGGAGGCGAAAGACCCACACGTTTGTATATCTGCCGTCGGCCCGTTCGCTCAGCTCATTTCACATATACTTTTAAACACTCCAATTGTTACCGCACCGTTTCTCCAAATCACTTTTTTTTTTTTTTTCTTTGCTCCTCGCAGTCTTCACTGTTACTTGGTCAGATCAGCGGGGAATACTCCTACCATGCTCAGTGTACTGTAATATTGCTTTAGTCTCCAAGGATCCTCTCAGCATTACAAATATACAGCAAATTTCACATTTGCAAGCGTCTGAAGTCATGACTCTCAAAGCGCCAAACAATGAACAGGCAGAAAATGTTTTGCATCTACACGGGTCTATCTTGTGGGTGTATTTGCATACCGGCTATCATTTGCATGTATTTATTTAACAGAGCTTCTGTGATGTGATTAGTTACCCTCAGCCCGATGTTGTGTGGACAAATAGTAATTCAGTGCCAGCTTGGTCGCAGGTGCCTCCAGCATGTGAGACAACAGCGGTGACAAACTGATGGTAATTTCTGCCAGTACAACCTTTCAGCCACCCACCTCACTCTGCAATCCTTTTCTCTCGCGCTGCTTCCTTGTGCCCTCGTGATTAATGTGTCTTACTCTCCACATGCTGCCCTTAAGACAAGAGCAGCTTACCGCTTCTCTTGCCCTGCCACAGGTCCCCAAGATGACACAGTCAAATAGGATTAGATTTTGTATTTGGGGCGTTGTGGGGGGGAGGGGAGGTGTTTTTGTGCATGTGTGTGAGGGCACAGCGGAAAAAAAAAAAGAAAAACCCCATCCATGAAGTAGTTTGTTTTTTTGCCAATTTATGTCAGAAGAGAAGAAAGGTGCAGGAGCTCGGGTGGGTTGATGCCTTGGCAGTCATGTTGTTGTGAAAAACAAGACTGGAGGGGGTGAGATAGGGATTTGAGGGGGTGATTCATTGCAATCTGCCACAATGGTATATATGCCCAAAGCTGAAATCTCAACCCAGGTTCTGCCTTAATAAAGCCTGTTGGCATTAAACCGTATTACTCAGCAGTCAAATGCCAGAAGACGTTTCATGTCCCCCAGTGAGACTACGCCGTCCTCTATCTCGTCCACCGTTAGGAGGAAGCTGCACTTTCTCGCGCGGCCGTTCATGTTGGTTTTATGATGTGAAAATGCTCATTTAATGATGTCACAACTTTGACATTTTAATTTCTATCCGTGCATGTCAAATCAATTTGAGCATTTATTAAAATGTTAATGCAGCCCAGCTGATCGGAGAACGCACTTCATTTTTTTTGCGCTATAAGAAAGGACAGTGGAGATTTACGTGTGTTAAAATGTGTGCATTATTTATGCAGGACATGCAGTAGGAACATAATAATCTTAAATTGTTGCTACATAAAGCTAATTTTCTCTGAAGATGGCCAGAGAAAGAATAGGTAACCACAATACGCTAAAAAAGCAAAAATCATTTCTACTTTCTTAATGTTGGGTGTTAAATATGTTCTCTACTGTGCATCCTTAAATGCAAAAACAAAGCTTTCTGTGTTAAATTTAGCACTTTACATTAGCTTAGTTTTGTATTTTTTAATTAAATCGTGCATTATTTTTAGTCAAATTTGATTTTCATTGGTTTCAATCCACACATTACCACCAGCATTTTCGTTTTGTTTTCATTTTAGTGCCATTTTTGTGTTGTTCATTTTTATATCTACCAAGCACTTTGAGGATACAGCCGTTGCCATCTTCGTGTTCGGTTGCCATGATGAAGAAAAGACCATAAAAGTGTCCTAGATTCTCCTCAGTACATCTAGCGAATGTTATTTTTTCCCAAACCGATTATTTTTTCCGTTGCTCCTCCTCATCAACCATTATTATCACTGCAGCTACCTCTCTCCAGTACATTTCTCAGCTGATGATTCACTTAACCTTACTTGTTGATTAAAATTCAGTTTATTGGCTGGATATGGCTTGAGAGGAAACTCTAATTGGTTACATAACATGAATACATTCATCAGGCAGTATTTCTTTAGCAAACATCAAGAGGAAGCTTTAGATCGAGTGCCGTCATCAATCCTGGAGCTGAACCCGTCATTTGGATGTTGTCAGCCCATTAAATGGCCTGTTATCAACACATATCATTCCCATATGTGTGGGCCACTTAAGACCTCCTCCTCCTCCCTGTAGTAAGCTCAGTAGATGTGTTCTCACCCATTCAGATTTTTTATAAAGAGAAAACAACCCTGATAACTGGCGACTTCATACAATCTTGTAAACAAGTGCTGGACAAGTTGAAGCTGTGTAACATGTAGTAAACACAGTGACACCCAAAACCATGATTCTTTTCTAAACTTAACCAAGTAGTATTGGTGGCTAAATGTAACTAAACACCTACTGAAAAACAATGAATTAATGAAAGTAGAAACAAGATTCAAGTCAAGAAATAAAAGTTCGAGGTGAGTCAGAAAAGTTTCAGGACTGGTGTCACAAAAGATATATTTCAAATCCAAACTACAAGTTTTCCCGTCGAAGTAATCCCCCTGGAGTCTAACACACTTCCCCAGCCTTCTCTGCCACGCCGCCATGCACTCCTAGAAGGATTCTTCTGGGATCCTCCACAGCTCCGTCGTCACAGCGATCTTGATGTTGTCCACTTCCCCTTGATGACCCCCTTGAGCTTGGGGAAGGTAGGAAAAAATCCCACTGAGCCAGGTGTGGTGAGTAGGGACGGTGATGTTCTTTTCAGCCTGGAACTGTAGGATGCTCAGGGCATTGTGAGCAGGCGCGTTGTCATGGTGAAGCAGCCACGACTTGTGCTGCCACATCTCTCGCCTCTTCTCGCGCACTGATCTCTTCGTAGACGTGCTGGTTGAGCGCCTGAAGGGGAAAACTCGTAGTTTGGGTTTGAAATCTGTCGTTTGTGACACCAGTCCTGAAACTTTTCTGACACTCCTCATATAATGCCCATCCGAGTTGGGACTGGAGTCTTCTGGGTCAGTCCATTGACAAATTCCATCTCCTCCAACCTCTAGTAGTGGGCTTTTGTATCACTTTGTAAGTACATATTGTGGCTACACTACCTTGATTGCGGTGAGAACAATGAAGCAGGCATTAAATGGGGTGTCAAACCAATTGAGCCTACTGGAAGGTGGATGAGGTCCCTACCTGCCCATATGTATGGTAATGATGTGCACTGAATTGAAATCACCAATCGAACGCTCCGAAGACATCCAAATGGGATGAACTGAATCATTCTTGTTAGATTAATGTTAGCTTATCTTTTTATAATGTGGCCAGCATGTGTGTAGATTGTCTCAACGGTTTTCTTGCTGCAAGTTGTAATCAGTAGATTAGTGTAGTTCACAGACGTATTTTTTCGAAATAAACAGCAACAACAGATAACATTATTGACACATGACGTTGTTGAATATGAGGCGCTTCTTATTGATTGTAACACAACAGGTCCAACAGACACATCTACACAGGTTGCAGGTCACTTAGTAGGACTTAACATTGTTTAGTTCATTTGTCCGACCCTTGAACAGGAGCTGTAGTCCCCGATGCAGAGGTCGTGAGTTCGAGTCCGGCCCGTGACCATTTACTACAGGTCCTTCCCCGACTCTTCCCCCTATATATCCTGTCTCTCTCTCCACTTTCAACTGTAACACAGGCTAAAAATTAAATACAACAACAATTTTTGCCATTGCTCTCCTACTTTTTGTTCACTTTTGTTTTTGTTGTGAGAAGCGGCAGCTCGGTCTCACTTACGTATTTCTGTAGGGCAAACAGTCGCGTGAAACAGAAAGGCATTTGCACGCCTCATGTGGCAGAATTCGTCATCATAGCAACGTAGGAAACAACACAGATGCAACCTTGTTCCCATGAAGTAGCCTACACCTCGACATGATGCAAATGGCGCATAACAAGACGCCCTGGTTCTCGAAACGCATCGCAGTGCTACCAGAATGCATTGCATGACAATGAATGGGAAGCACTGGAATGACGGATCCTGTGGTCATGACCTGTTATGCATCTTCCACTCTTCCAGCTTGCAGATTTTGTTGCTCTTTTTTCATGTGGGTCAGACATGACGATGACGCTCACATTGACAGTATATTCAGTGTTTTGATTGCTACCACACCGTCAGCAAACATCTGCATCTCTTTAGCCTTAATGGTAAGTGATGCCAGAGTGTCAGTCAATCCATTGTCCTTATTTTTTTTTGAGTCTTTCCATCCATTGCCAACCAGCAGCCCTATATTTGTGAGGAAGCAACCTTGGAGAAATCGTATCCCAAAGGAAGAGATGCAGACTGTGCCTCTTTTCGCCTCATCACCTGCTCTATCCCCCAGACAAATGTAACAACTCTCAGACAACGCAAGGCCCAAGAACACAGATGTTAAGCAATCTGGGTTTCAATAAAATGTGTCCCTGGTTTCGGCTGAAAATGGAAGGAAATCACAGAGAAAATCTTTTGCTGCCAGTAAAATCCTCTTGACGTATCAAAGGTGAATCCTTTCCACATGACTGGCACAACAATGAAGACCCGGCCTGCCTCGTGCTCACTCACACACTGGATGTGTCATACATATTTTACAAATTATAGATTTACCAACTATCAGCCCTGCCAATTATCACATCTGATATTTCCAAATATCAGAATTGGTTCTTTGTCTGATCTCATTAGATTACAATCTGATTAGATTCAAATGTGCTCCTGTAAGCCTTGATGGAGTCGTTTCTCTATGAATGCTATCGGTGGCAAATGAAAAGACCAATCCTCACAGAAATGTCTAACTTCATTGCACTGGCTGAGATTGAACCTGTCCTCTTAACCACCTTTCTGTCCATCTGCCGCTGAACACCAATTGAGTCGATGCAGGTGCACACTGAACTCTGCTGTCAGTCAGCGATCTGAAGGCTAATTCAGACTGACACACTCTGTCCATCTGCGCAGCCTTAATATCTATTTATTTCTGAGAGTACAACTGGGGGATAGTTGGCTCTCCTCTAAACCTACTTATCTTTAAAAAAAAAATGTGTGTCACATCTTAGTATGGGGCCAGATTTTCTTGATTTTCTCCCCTTTCTGTTCTGAATCTAAACCAGGGCTGTAAAGGGTTCACATTTTCTGAACTTTTCTAATCCTCTTACACTCCATCTTTGACCTTGCATCTGTTTTTCCCCCCCGTAAAATCACACCCTAATTACATATCACAAGGACAATTTCAGCTGGATTGAATGCATTTCTAGGCCACGTGTGATGTAACTAAAATTTGCTGTGCAACTTCTGGCGCTGAAGCTAATCCCATCAAATAAGGATAAATGCAACACAATCCCAGGTTTAACACAAGCACACGATACAGATTGCCTCACGTCAACCTGTGGCTGGTTTTCACCGGAAGGATAAATGTTTCTGTAGCATATACACCTACTCTTGATATGTCTGTTGCTTTTACCTGTCACGAAGTATTTTTTCTGTGATCTGTTTTTCGGAGATGTTGCTTTACGGGTGTACTGCAGAAACCGCGGGATACCACAGAGTAAAAAAAACCAACCCCCCCCCCACACAAAAAAACATGTTTCATATTTCAAAAAGAAATCCAAACAATGTGACTGAGCAAGAATCAAACCATAAAGCAAGAAAATATGACAGCCCGTTGTACCTCTGCAAGGTGTTCTCTTTTCGTAGCGAGCCGCCTCATGTCAGTATGGAGTGACCTTCTCGGCAGATATGAATTATAGTTACATTTGCCCAGCAGACAGCGGAAAGTTTATAAAAATCTGTCTGCCATATCCTCTCATAAGGCCATATCTAAGGCCACAAATACTGTGTTATTGTCCAAACACATCGCGGAGGAGGCTTGTGTAGCTGTAGCCTCTGTAAAGCTGCCAAGCCGGGCTGCCTCCTCCATGGGAACGCCATATATTTGCTGTCGAGGACCGGAGTCATAAACGAGGCGGCCTCTGTCCATAACTTTCTTCTTATTGTTTATCATCCCGTTCCAGACCGCAGTCGCCCGCTTTCTCGACACCCACTGAGCGGGTCATCTCTCATGAAACACGGATCGGGATTTTGACACTGAACCCGGGGATGGAAAGGTGGAAAGAGCGGCAAAGTACGAAGAAGAGAAAGGGAGATGCCATATTTCAGGGGTGACAGACTGTTAAGGGGCAGCTGGCAGCGGCAGCTCTCACCTGTGGTCTGTGCAGTCCGGGTTATGAATCAAGCAAGTCAGCCAAACTATCCCATATAGTAGAGGTCAAACTTTATCCTCGCAAGCAAAAATTAGATTTACACCTACGGTGATAAGGATTGGCAAGTCTCTCGAGGCCCCTGGACATTAAGGAGGATGTAGGCTAACATCCCACACGCTGTGGATTGATGGCGAGCCGCCTGAGCTTGAGAAAATATTGTGCCTTTGCTGACAAGCTAATAGAAACCATTTCAAAGGGAGAGAGAGGGAAGAAAGTATGTGATATTGTAAGCTTAGTAAATTTAGCCCAAAGTGGCCTCAAGTCAATTTAGAACTAATCATGTGTTCACGCTGCAACCTCCAAGGTTTAAGGGTTACAGTTTTCTGGCTGTCTTTCAGGGTGTTTGGTTCACAAAAGCTTTTTGCGAGCGCTACTTAAATGCAGATAGCAAATGGTGCCAGCATCCCATTTCACACATGATTGTCACTCGCAAATTACAGGTGAATTTGCAAGCCCTCTTCCATGCTTTTGTAAGAGTTCCCAAGTACGGGGCTTCTTTTTTGATGAATTAAAAATGTCAAAGTTAGCAAGAGAGACGATGATCTCATGTTGCATATATTCAACAAGTGGAGAATATTCTTGTTTTAATGTGCTAAAAATGAATTTATGCAACCTAAAGCAGCGATAATTGCTTTTAGTTGACTCTGGAGCAACAAAACAAGTTGTAAAAGTGTGATATAACATAATATTGCTAATATGCAACAGTTCGCTGTTTTGAACTTCATTAACATTCATTTTGGAGTTGTTTACATCTGACCACCAGGTGAATGTTAGTCCAATATTCAACCTTTTTTTTCAGTAAAAGCGACTCCTCAGAAAATTATCTGCTCCATTAGCAGTTAACTTTGCATTTCACCAGCTTGTTATGAACTTTCTCTGACTGCAATTTGATGTTGTCCAGATAAAATACAAGTGGTTTATCTGAAAAATGCTGCTTGCTGCTGCTGGAAAAGGTTGATGAGAGCAGTGAGGCTGAACCAGAGCAGAATATTTGCAGCCTTTGAAACAATTTTAGGCAACTAAAAGTCTGCATTTGATAAAAATCTAGTTTCAAACCTTATGTTAACAGGTCTGTATGGTGTTTTTTCATATGCTAAACAACTACAGTGTACTGATGACTGTCTTGAAAACACAGATTCAGACTGCCAGGGTTTTATAATCAACAGACCTACTGAAACAATGCAGCAGTTAGTCAACTTCCCTTCTCATTATTCGTCTACAGAACAGCTTTCCAGTTCCATCATGTGTGACTGAATTACTCCAATATCACAACCTGCCAATATGTAGCGTACAATAGTTTTCCAGTGTTTAAGCGGGAGGGGAGCTGGTGTGCTCGAGCAGCAGCGAAGGGTGGATGGATGGGTTCAGAATGTGGCGACTTCATAGATCTTCACTTTCCAGAGGAAGCAACAACGTAGAGTTACATTTAAGCCTTTTGAAGGCAGGAAGGTATTATTTTCATGCAAAAACGTTGATGCACAGAGATGAGTTTTCATGGGTTTAATCAATGCCTGGAGAGACTTTAAAGATGCAAAAAGGATCTGCAGAGGCAGGCTATAATTATCTGTGGTCATTTTTATGTTTCATTGCATAGTAGTGGTAGTAATTGTAGTGATTGGTACCATTTTAAAACTACAAATATTAATTTGTGCAATATAAAAGTGGATAACATTTTATTGTACATAGTGTGCAAAGACACCAGGAATGCTAAGAGGTTAGAGTAAGATGTTGGATGCTGTGTATATAATGTGCAGGAAGTACAGAAAATGCATCCAATCAGGGGTGTTGCTGATGTTGAATCTGTTGGATGCAATGTGCAAGTAAAAAAAGTTTTTAGAACGACAGCTCATGTAATGAATTTCGTTCATATTACTGGATTGTCTCGATGAGTTACGATTGTTTCGACAGCAAATAATTCAAAATTAAAACTAATCACAGATATTTACAATTAAAAAAGTATAAATAACAGTGAAGCTTGCTTGACTTTAGCACCTTCTCCTCATTTTCACTCTCTGCATGAGGAATTATCCGTCGTTTCCATCTTTCTTCGGATGTCTGGTCGCTTCTCCATCATTCTGTTGATAGTACATAAGTCATGTTAACGAAAGACAAGTCCCATCCTGTGGAAGAAGGATGATCAACAGTCTTGCGCCTTCAAAGCTGTAATTACCCTTTAATAACAGTGTATTTACTGTATTAGTCAAGCTCATCTGGAAATTAGAGTTCTAATTGCTCTATTAGTATGTAGCATCAGCCCCCACAAAAGCCAGTTCTGTCATTATGTGAAGTTATCTCGTAAATGAAAGACTCTGCACTGCATGGAAATTTGCTTTTAATTATTTTATTATTAGACGTTATGCAAATGTATCATTTGTGGTGTGATGATGATTACATGTCGGTGTTGATTCTCCGTTAGTCACAAACATCCCTCTTGGTTTAGGGTTAATGCCATCTGTGGGTTTTCTTCCTCCGCTGCACATTAACGGAGCAGATTGTAGATGTGGCTTTCGTGGACCGAAGTCAAACACCTGCAGAGTCTCCGCGCTCACATTGGCCATCAGCGGTGGCGAAAGAAAGCCAGAGGAGCAATGATTTTTTTTTTTTTTTTGCAATTTCCCCCCCTCGTACAGAGAGATAATTAGGAGAAGAATTTGATTCATTAGCCTATGGAAAGAAGCATACCTTCCTCCCCGAGCGGACGGCCCATTCCACTTCAAAGGGAGCACAGGTTCTTTGATCCACAACCGCAAGTAGGAGATGGGTAGAATGGAACAGAGTACCACTGTGATTACTGTGCACTTCATGGTTTCGCCTCTGCCTCTGGACACCAGCTCTGGAAGATGGATGGTGATCATCAGCCACGTTAGAAAGATAATGTGATTTGATTCCGAGAGGATTTGGCCCCTAAACTTGCTTGGCCACAGCTGTCAAGATTAACTCCGTGTCATGTCCGGTGATGTCCACCTCAGGTTTTTGCTTCTTGTAGTATCTTTCTTTTCTTTATTTCCGTCATCTCTTCCCCACATGTGGTCTATTTTACAGCTCACTGACCTCAACACTGATGCACTCACACATGAGGCGGGGAGACAAATGCGTGCATGCGAACAGTTATTTTTTTTCCTCCTTATTCTCTTTCTGTCTCTGTTAGAGGAGAAGGACAAGGTGATATTCCACCTCACTTGGTGGCTTTAGCTCTCTCAATGTTCCAGTCACCTTCGATTCCGTTATAACGTTTCTGCCTGAGTGCTGGTTGATGCAAACTTGCATCTGCCTTTTCAGAAATCTCTCCCCTTTTTTTTTCTTTCTTTCTGTTTTCTCATTTGCCCTGTCCCCTATCTTTACTTCTTTAAAAGCTTTCTACAATTCCTTTACAGATAGATGCACTACTTTGGGGTGGAGAGAATCCCAATTAATTTAGAGGTCGTTTGTTTAGTCCTCCTCATCAGATCAATTTTATGCAGGAGGGAAACAGGGAAAATCGTTACACAGCTTAAAAGAAACCTAAGTGAATTACAGTAATTATTTAATGCTTGGTCTTGATCAAGCTAAGTGTCTGTACTGGCTCTTATTTATTTCCTTAATAGCCCCTTCATTTCCCAAGGTCCCCCCATGGACTGTGATAAAAGAAACATTCATGAACAGACGATGTATCCAACTGTAAAAAGAAGAAGCCGCAGTTTGAATATTTTTATTGGAGGTTTTTGTTATAAAAACCAACTCGGAGATGTCTCAGCTTACCGGGAGAGGCCATAAAATGAACCCACAATTTCTCAGCCAATATAGAAAATAGTCGTTTTTGTACCTTGAGATGTTCAGCAGTAATCAAAGAGAGTGGGCTATTTATATTGTTTGTGTAAATGTACATTTTCAAGTAAGTTGTTATGGTTTCTGGGTTTTTTTTTTGTGGAATAAAACTGTAAGAGAAGATTTTGGTTTTATTTGGTGACACAAACAGTTTTTTTCCCCCCAGAAATACAACAGAGGAAGAATATCTTTCAACCACGCAGCCAAACAAAATCACATTGTTTCCACAAAAGGGTCAGCGATAATTGCGGCTGCAAATTGAATTCCATGCTGTGCAATTAATTTTCTGTGTAATTGGAGTTGATTACCTTGCTTTTAAAAGTTGCACAGCCTGTCATCTGCTGCTTACTGTGACCTCTTCTTTGTGTTCAATTGTCTTTCAAAAAAAAATAAAATAAAAAATCCCCTAAAGGAAAAAAAACAAACCAAAACAAAACCAAAAAAAGCCAAAAAAATGATCAAATGATGGAGACACATTTTTGGCTGCTTGCTAAGAGCGCTAACCTTGGTGACAAATCCGTTCTGCCTGTGACTGTGGCACAATACAAACAGTGTTTTGTCACCAGTAAAAGGCGTTTAAAGCAAAGAAATCCAAGCAGGAAATGTTCAGTTTGAGAACTTAATACAGGCCTGATATACCTGAGAGTAAACGGTAATGCTGGTTCAGAATCTCCTGCGCAATTGACTGACAGATCCTGCTTGGCAGTTCAAGAAACATAGGATCTCAAACTTTGTTTTTTCAATTAAATTCTCAAGGATTTTAAGTTTAATGCCCTCTCACTAGTACATTTAATCAATACAATGAAATCAAATATAACAAAAAAGATGCAGACGACCATTGTTGTGACACGCACACCAGCTGCCACAACCACAAAACCGTGCAAACATGTTATTCATGCAGCACATAGTTGCCCAAAACTAAAGTCAAGGTTAATGATTTTAACTGCAATACTTAGCCAGATGTACTTTTGTTTTGGCCTCAAGTGAAATTCTATCCTGCCAGCTGGAGTTTCACTTGTAGCACGGAGGATTTTTTTTTTTTGTATGTGTGTGTTGGTGGTGCTCAAGTCAAAACTGAAGGATTTTTCTGTCAACACCACTCACATACAGTGCACAGAGCTTGACTCTCTTCAGAGAGTAACAAAGTACTCTGACACAAGGAGGTAAAGGGAAGGTCAGTTAATGATTTTGTGAGCTATAACCTTAGGAAAAAGTCTACTTCTTTTAAAGGGCAAAGCCTGGCAAGAACAACAGTTTTTAGGATTCCGGTTTCGAGTCGAGAGGAAAACGAGACGACGGACCAACGGTTCGGCACCAAACAAATGAAGATGAATCCTTGCGCCGGTTTTGGCAGACCAATTGGAGCCGGATGAAACCCACCTGCTAATTCATATGGTTGCACAATCTGACGTGGCGGCAACTCCGAGAGCAATTTCTCAAACTGCCTCTGTTTACACGTCTACATTCGTCTTTGTTGCAAATGTGCACTGGATAGAAGGAAGTACAATTTAAATTGGGGAAACAGTACACAGGAGTAGCAAGTGTTCCAGCTTTTATTTGGACAGTAAAACAGTAGCTTCACTAAAGCAGTATTAATTGAGCCAATAAAAATGCAGCTTATAGAGATGACATGAAAATTCGCTTCATGATTCTGTCATCCAGAGAAGGAAATATGGGGATGCATTATCAGGATGATGCTTCTGAATGGAACTTTTTCCTATAATGTAATTTCAATTTTACTGTGTCCTTTGAGGTCAGTGAATCTCTGTCTGACTGTGCCCTGGGAAGGTAAACTTAATTTACTGCTATATCTCTTTCCGCTAGTAAGGCGCAGCATATCCAATAGTGAACCTCCTAAACATAATCAATTATCTGAGCTCCAATGGCAGTGAATGCGGAATGCTGATAAGACTTTGTAGACTTTTTTTTCTTTTCTTTTTTTTTTTTTTTTTCTAATGAAGAGAGAAAAGACGATTTGGTTCAATACCCTGGGGGAGTTTTTTCCCCCGTCTCCCGGAGAAAGAGAATTATTCATTGCATCCTCCAAGGAAAAAGTCGATCATTCCCAATAAGTCACCGAGTTGTTGTCCCTTTTTTTGCTTGTGCTGAGTAGGACCCTAGGCAATGTCGATTTTGTGTCATATGCTTTGCTCGGCTTTTTTCTTAAAGGCACGGTTGTCAGGCGGACAGTGAAGTGACTTTGACTTGGGGGTATTATGTTCACATCTGACACTCGGTGATATTTATTAAGGTGTGGGGAGACTGTCGTGTTGGAGATGCTGGCGTAGCCTGAAATAAGATCCGGCCCTCCTCCTTCCAAATCGTATTTTCTTTCTTGTGCTGTTTTATACTTGTAACAATGACGCATGGGATTTTATCAATAGCCAGACACTGCAAAGGTGTAGAAAGGCATCCTCGGTATTATTACTTCGCCTATGCTCCCTTGGCTGTATTATTTTAGAAATTACATTTCTTCAGAAAAAGCATTCATGTTGCCCCTGGGTCAAGTTTATGAGAGGCCGGCGCCCTAATGCGGTCTATCGATCTTTTCATCCGGCTTATTTGCATGTGAAGTGCAGGTGTGCCGAGACATGCAATGCTGCAACATAGATAAAGAATGACACATCCCTGAAGATCAGCCGCATTGATTTTTTCGTCTACTTCTTTCGCCCCGGCTTTGATGACAACCTCAGGCTTGTCTTGACAAATGCGACACACGGGACCGCGCAAACAAATGAAAACAATGGATTAGCCTCTTCCGCCTTTTAATTTTTAACAGTAAAATGATTCAAAGTCATGCTGACCTTTTACAAGCAGCATCTGTGGGGGGAATAGAATTTATGTTCCGTGGGCCAGGCTGTATGCCAACACACTGGCCGCTGTTTTTCTACCATTAAACAAGAGTTATGTCACACTTCCCATTTAATCACAGGCTTTTTCAGGGGTCTGGGCTGAATCAGTGCGCTCAGCCAATGACTCACTGTGAGGGGCCTATTTGACAGATTACACCTGCAGTCACACTTAAAGGTAATGTTAGCAGGCTCTTGGCGGAGAAGGAGGAGAGCCTAACAGTTCCATTAAATGTTCTCAATTGACCTTCATGGCAAATGAACAGACGGGTTCAACACAGTTAACAATGGCGCTCAAAGCAGGTGGAAGCCACAACATCCAGCATCTCTGATTACTCATTATTTCTGTCAGAGGAGTGTTTGTCATCGTTATTCTTAAGTCCACCTCTGCCGTTATTGAAGTCAAATTTGACATCCTAAAAATTATTTAGGCCAGAGTGTTTTCTCAAGGGTACAGCAGCAGCTTTAAGGGCAAAACTTGGCAGTTTCATGGTCCAGCGGTGTGCTGTAAGCTCCGTACCACTGCCGAGGAGACTCTCAGAATCATCCAGACAGCAGAGTGACAAAGTGTGGAGCAGAAACCTGTTTAACACTTCATCATCACTGTCATAGACATCCAGAAGGAGTGAGGCAATTCACCACATACAGGGAGAGAGAAATACTCCCGGCAAGGTTGATCACATCTGTGAAATTAGAAATACTTTAGGCCTAAATGGCCACCAAGTGTGTTTGCTTTTGTAATTATCTGCAGCCACTTGTTCTCAGTCTCCCTTTTTCCAGAACAATGCCGCATGCTGTTCCTGTGCTGCGTACTTATCGCCTGAATTTGTCAAAGTCAAATGGAATTTTTTGGGCAAATCTCACAGCGCTGAATAGACCAACAAACTCTATTTCATGCATTGTAAGATTTTAAGAGTATTATAAGCCATCCAGGAAGATATACCTTAAGGACTTTATGTTTGGGTGGGTGACACAAAACACACTGTGGGATGTTGTAATAGCGGGTAACGGACTGAATCAGCCTGTGACAATGCGGCGGCTCGATAATGGCGCTGTTAAATAAAGCACATCAGGTAAGCTTGTAAATAGAAATCTACATTTTTATTTTATATTTTTAAAGGATTTCTTCGCTGTATATGAGCATGACTGCCCTCGAAAAGTTTCACACAAGCGTGTTTATGTATTTTAACTTGTCGGATGTTAAATATATGAGCCCTTTTTCTCACTTTTCACCTCTGAAATTCAGACCGCTGTTTCAAAAAGGGCAAGTTCCTGGCCTTATTTTAGATAATAAGTGCACTATATGCACATACTGCCCCCTACTAACTTTACTCGAACCAAGGATATGACCCAGCTGCCAAACTGAATGTTCCATTTAGTAATGGGAATTGAATAGCAAATGCTTTCCACCTGACGCCTTTGTGTGTGTCCCTGTGTGTGCGCTCACCGCAGACCCATGTTGTGATTGTGACTGAGCCCAGGTGGGTGAACAGGATAAGAGTTTTGGGGGGTTAAAAGGGAAGACAGGAAGCAATGCGGATATTGACCCACATTCCCTCAGTGTGTGCAAGTACTGAGGGGGGG
>NW_007578556.1:304182-308666 GCF_000690725.1 Stegastes partitus | reverse complement strand
ATATAGGGAGCACTATATCTTTACATAGCAGAGCTGTTGGCTGCATGTTGTGTCTTTATGTAAATGTTCAGGCCTAACTACATGCAGGAATCCCTGGTCCATGTCCCAGACTTTGCACGGCCACCAGCCGTCTCCCTACAAAACCCCGTGCAGCACAAGAATACGATGTAGTCTGGAGAGCAATTATGCTTCCTCCACAACATAATTGTGTTTGTGTAGCAGCGTCCTGTATAAACACAGGATACATAATGACAGCTGATATGAAAGAAGGCTTCATCAAAAAATGCTTGAAGTATTGTGTTAATTTAACGTGCTTTTGTAGCATTTCTTTTTTCGTTTTCAGAGGGATTTGAGTGAAAACATCTTTACTATGACCACTAAATGTTTCCAGTTCAAACCGACTTATCCATTACAGCCTATTAGAATTCCATACGTATGCATATATCATCATCTAATGTTGAGCCAGATCCTTTTTATTGAATTAAGGTCTTGTGCAAATGACAAGTTTTGTACTTTCATTTGCCATTTGTGGGCTGAACTCATTATATATAACACATTACTTAGATTAAACATGCCATATTCTACAGATGACTAAGTTAAACATGGATGCGCTGCTCTCATGGCAGAAAATTGTGGCATCTCTTGGTGGACACGCTGCACGTCCGTCTCCATTCCGTCTCCGGAGGCCCGAGATCTCGTTCCTGGCTCTTGCATATCTCTCACCAATCCAGCAGAGGATGGTGTTGGAGGCAGGCGTTGGCGCCTCTGAATGAGCGCTGGCTCTCCCCGAGCACTTCTAGGAATAGTCTCCTCTTGAAGAATTTCCCCCCTCTCCCCTGCTTTCCAGGCTGCATTCACCTTCATCCACAAATGCGCTGTGGGCTGACACATGTGGGATGTCGAACAGCGGCGCGGGTCAGCGTACCTTCAGCTTTTACAAGAGTATGTGCCAGTAACCTGAGTATATACGAGTCACACTTCATGTCTGGCGAAATAAAATGAAAAATTGCATCAAAGCTTTGTTTCTAAAAACCTATTTGCAGGTTTGAACTAACAGAAGTGACTTTATATGACATTCCCGTGCAGCGTAGTCGTCAGGAGCACTTTCTTCTCCTTTTTGATTTTCTTCTTCTGAAAGCAATTTAAAGAAAAGAACTGTCACTTTTCTTCATAGTGAGTAAGTCGGCAGCAAACTGAAGCTTGTTCCCTCTGACGCTCCACACCTTTTTTTCCTTTTTTTTTTTCCCGCCCCGCTGTCCAAGAACATGTGAGGTGAAGAAATTGTCACATCTTGGAGGTTGTGTCCCTGGAGACCTGCAGGCATTTCCATAAGCTTCCCCCGGTTTCCTTTCGAGGTTCCCGGCGTAAACCTGCATGTTCCAGGCACAGCTTGTCCTGGAGCAGGCGCTGGATTGTTTGAGAGAACGCCAACAGGTTTGGTTCCCGTGGGGGAGGAAAATAAAAAAATTCTATTGGGGAGAGATTCCCATGGGGCTGCCGTGGAAGCCATGAAGGGGAGAGAGGTGTGTGAGCGCTCAAAAATAAAAAAAAACACATGCATGAGGGGGTCTGAGAGAGCAAATCTGACTAACGGCTGGTGATTTCTGACTCCACAGGTGCAGAAAAGTTAAATTAAACAGCCAAAAGTTGATGAAAATGATCCAAATTAGCCTTTTCTGTTCGGATGGTCTTTGTGGACAAAGTCATAGAACCTGAAAAATTGAATTACTTCCATTTTTCAAAGAAAAAACTAAAACTTTGACTGGGGGAGTGAAATGTTCCTCGTCCTGTCACTCATACAAGGTTTCGCATCCCTCAGATGAAACATGAAATTAAGCAAACTTTCAATTTGGGCTGTTCCTGTCTCGCTGAATGAGATGAATATAGAGTTCCCCAGCAGCTCGCGTCTCTGTAATTGCAGAATATAATGTTTTTGACTATATTCTGTGCATGTGCTGCGTAACCAGTAATTAGAAAGATGTTTTTTTTTTTTTTTCATCGCTCACAAATCCATCGCAAATCCCACAGACGCCAACGTCTGAGGTGTTTTCTATTAAGACTATATCCTGTCTGAGCTCTTATTATAATTACTAGGGGTACATGCGAGTGGCGCTCGTTGGTTTTCCAGCGTATGTCAGAGGTCTGAGAGAGCCAGAGGTATATAGGAGGCACATAGGGTGCCGGTAAACCCATCATTTCCACTGTCTGCCTGTTACATTGAATTACACGGTCAGCTGGTGGCCTTTCATCGTGGAGAAGCAGCTCGAGTGGAGCCCCACGACGAGGCTCCCTGGCAGCTCCTTAGCCTCGAACTGCAGCCACAGCGAAACCTCCCGCGGCATCTTTAGAGCGGGTCGGGAGGCCAGGATAACGGCGACAGGGATCAGGAGGGCGAGGGGAGATTAAACCATATTGGGTTGCCCGTTAGGGGGGCCGATAAATGACATAAATCCCAGTCGACATGTGATAACGGGTTATAGTGGCAAATTTTTATTTAAAAGAAGAAGAAAATACAGCGTGAGAGGCCCGAGATAATTATTTCTGATAAGGTGGAAATGGGGAAAAGGGTAAGTTGACTGTCGACGCCGATGTTCTTCCGTCTGGTCGAAGACTTTTCCTGCCTTCTAGGAAAGGTTGAGCATCTCCACAGCTCCTTATCACCAGCTGCATGTTTTCTAAATAATCTTGCATCATTTGGAAATAATTATTTCTCCATTAATATTGTATGAGCGAGCATTTAGCGGCGCATTGAAAACAGCCGGTGGTGGAGAGCGTGAGGGTCGCGGTCAAAGGCTCTGACACTCTGTAGGAATAACGCTGACATTACTCCGGGATCACCAAGAAAGAGTCGAAAAGAGAAACAACCACCACTGAGAGAAGCAAAAACAAGTTGAGCATGGAAATTTAATTCTGTGGTTAAAAGTTTAAAATTCAGCAGTAAACTTGTTCACGATCGTGCTGAGTGCAAGATGAGAGGTTCGGTACCACTCATGTGCAACAGATCGAGAGCTAAGAACGCTTAGTTTTCTCTATCATTTTTGATTTTGTGAAGAGTATCTGTCTTTGCATCAACTTTTGGAGGAAGTAAGCTGATTTATAGTCCATCTAAAGTGTCCCAACTGTCCCCGTTAGCATGCAGCTAATCAAAGTTGGCGGCCAAATCTGCAGCTCACATTGACTGTTTCTCCAACCAAACCAGAAGACACAGATATCTGCTCTGCATGTTTAGGAAACTGCACCTGTAGCCACTGTTTGAACAGATACGTCACATAAAACCACAACTTGTTTACATTCATGTTTATGTGCAAACAAGACAGGAAATGTGCTTCCAGTCCATGAGCTCTAGCTCCATGCTCTCGTCTTTTCAAGACAGCAAGTCAAACCAAAAAGGGGTTCCCCAAATTATAGGGTCGTAGAAACATAAAGAAAAAAGTCTGATGGTAAGTTAGAATTTCTATTTGATCACATGGTTAAGTTCTTAGATGCCACTAAATCTGCTTTTCAGTTCAATTCACTTTTTATAGGCCCCCAGTTCACAACACGAGTCATCTCAGGGCACTAAACGTTGTAAGTTCATGACCTTTCAATGTTTGCATGAAGAGAAATCCAACAAAGCCATGACTCCCTTTGAACAACCTCACTGGTGAAACTGGGAAGAAAAAATAAACTCTGAAGTAAAGCAAGGGTTTTACTCTCCTTCCAACTTCTTGTTTAAAATAGTTTTTTGTGGGTTTTTGTTGGTGTTATTGTACCTAAATTTCATAACTATTAAAGCTACTGCTGTCAGATTTACATCACCACCCAGTAACCGCCCACAGTCCTCCAATAATCCAATCCTAACTGTCCACATGGCTCGCACAGTTTGACACCAACCTCCAGGAAAAGTGTAAATCTTAAAGAGGACGGGGTTTGGGTCAGTGCAGCAGAAGAACGACAATGTTACCTCAATTTAAAATCTACGTTATGGTAGCTATTTGGGATCAAAAGGGAGAATCTTTGCAGTCTGTGTCAGCGGCAGGATTGGACATGGATGGAGTATAGTTCCTTGTTGGAGCGTCCCAAGAGTTAGTGGAGCCAAGGAAGACCTTTTACCGACTGACTGGTCCACGGTGAGTATAACTACTGTACATACAGTCGTGCTGAGCTGTTGCTGAGAGATGCTGTTTGGCTTATATCGGACTTCCTGGTTTGGTTTTGGTGTTAAAAGATCTGCAGTACAACCCTGAGTGGACTTTTGAATTGTGATTTGAGTTGTGTTGGGAAACTGGGTCGGACTTTGACCAGAGACTGGATTGGAAACGAGTTGAATTGGGTTGAGCTGAGGTCTGTTTGAGCTCTGTTGTTTTGTTCTTGTGCCTGAAGTCATTTGGTTTGGTAATTTGTTGTAGTTTTCTTCTTTGTCAAACCTGAGTCTGCCTGGCACCCCTCATTATTAACCAGTGTGTCCAACATGAGCTTTTAAGTTAGCAAAGGTTTTAAAAAGA
>NW_007578556.1:280358-303619 GCF_000690725.1 Stegastes partitus | reverse complement strand
GGATAAAATGTGGTGCTGCAGCATCTCACATCTCCTGAAGGTTGTCCAGACTCCAGCGGTGGTTTCACGGTTCATGTGCTTTGGCGTATGATAATTTTCACCTACTTTAAATCAGAAGTCCAATCCTCCAATCCTAATTATTATGCTAACTAACTAAAAACACCCAAAGTCAGCAACGGCAATTTCGAAAATCTTTGAATGCACGAAGCTCGACATCAACTTTGTACACCGACTTGGACAGCGAAGCCTGAGAAATAAGTGCATGTGTGCAAATTTCCACGGAAGCCCACTGTTGTGACTATTTTAAATAAATGATCGTTCACCTTTTTTATCTCCGCAGATATAATTTATTCCTGCTTCTCCTTTCTCCTGTGTGCCTGTCAAACATTTTGTGGGATAAAGTTAAAAAAAATAAAAATATTGAAAGCTTTTATTTATTCTTTCCCACCCAGACGTGCACCACATGGTCAAAGCAGATTTTCTTACCGCAACAGATTCCCAGTCTCCAAGGAGCATAAACAAAAAAAAAGAGATTTTTTAGATAAATGCCTCCGCAGAGAAACTCCACAGATGGTGTGAGAAGTGCTATTAACAATCCACCTACAAATAACTTCTTTTACAGTACGGCAAGGTGAAGTCGGGGAGAGAAAGTAGAACAGAAAGGGTCAGAATGTGCACTTTTTGGAGCCGTCGTTAGAAATAAATGTCTCAGCTGAAAAGAAAATGTAAGATATGAACTTGTACGAATAAGTAATTGGTATTCAGCGCAGTAGTCGAGCGAGTTACTCGGATTCCTCCCCCTGCTTCACGTCAACCTGCCACCACCTCAAGACCCGGCGTGATGCGTTAAAGTCAACCGGTGGGCTTCATCAATCATGATGCGCTCGTAATCAAACGGCAGAATTATGAAAAATGGAGGCTGTCACGACAACGTGCCTCGGTGTGCGGGATGCTGCCGGGTGTCAGAGCGAGAGACCACTTCCACTTTATCAAAGATTTTTTAGGACTCAATGCAAGATTAAATTACTGGTTAAAATGCAAATTCCCTTCCCCTCCCCTCCCCCCCTCAATGCATCCTCAACCTGGATGAACTCTATATGAGTGACAGAGAATTAGATGTGGAGAGGATGGAGTGTAGTAAACAACTTTACCTCGCGCCTGGCCTTGTTGAGACCACGACTATAAATCACTCTCTTTTTTTTTTACCCTCTTCCTATTTTCCTCAGCATCTGTAATCTGCCCCCTTGTCAGTCTGCTGAGCTAAGCCCATTTGCGTGTTAAAGCCCAGCCTTCCTAATCAAATCATCAAGGCGTAATTTCATAAATGTAGTGATTTTTCAAACCTACTGTACATACAGGGACAGGCAATTACTGGAAGCTTTAGAAAAAAAAAACTCCCTTGATTAATTAGTTTAATGTGATGTTCACTTGTCACATGAGACCAAAGATTTATTAACGCACTTCAGGAGTCCTGCGAGTGTTTTTGCGGTTTGCAAAAAAAAAGTTGTTTCCAATCTATGCGAGCGAGCGCGATAACTGTTCTCTTTGATCTGAGCCACTGTGGGAAAAGTTTGGTTTTATGCAGTTTTCTGTTTGATTCAATTACGCCTCACGCTGTCCAACCGCTCGCAAACAAAACACGGATACTCACAACTTGTGTATCTGGCCTAGATTCTATTGTGGGTTTTTTTGGCTGCGAGGGAAATAAAGACGCATCTGTTGCTTCAGTTTTGTTCCTTTGCCTTAAAAATGAATCCCGAGCAGACTTCCATGTCGCTGTGTTTCCCAGTTTGGATCTTTATTTCCCCACGTAAACCACCTAAAGCAGCTTCACATCCCTCCCTTAATCCCCTTTAACCTCAACAGTAATGCTTCGTAAATTATTCAAACGTGAATAATGAAGTTAACCAGCTTGTGGTCACATGTGTGATGTGTTTAATCTGCCAAATGACATCTTGAAAGTTTAGGATGTCGACTAGAAAATATAATTATGTTCTGTGGCTTTGGACAACATATGCAAAAAAAAAAAAAAAGCAGTGAAGGTTTCAGAGTTCAGATAAATAGTTTCAGGTCTGTGCAGGGTGAAGCTAAGCACATGCGCTCAGTTATCGGAGACCTGCTCACCTACGCAGGTGTCGGCGGATTCTGCTCAGGTTGAACTTCAGTGGAGCTCTGCTGGGAGTTACATCATCAGAATTAACTTTATGTGGAACTCATTTGAAAAGAGCAAATGAGTTTTTAAGGAATGCAGAGTGTTGTTAGTGAAACTGAAATGTTCATTTGTTTTCCCACCAGATCTTGAAGTAGTGTTTTTATGTCTACACCCTGACAGCACGTGTTTAACTTATGGGAAGGATCCAAGACAGAAAAAAGTCCACGTCCTCGCTAACATTTTGCCGAACTCGCAGTCTTTCCCTAATGTCCAAACCCGGCGACGCTCGGGATGCAAAACTGATGTTTTTTTTATGCCTGCCATCCATCCTGAATCCCTGCGACTCACTTCATAGACGCAGTGATGTCACAAAATCATCGGCTCTGCAGCGATTCTGTAAAAGACGCAGACATGAAATGAGAATTTGCTATATTTGGAGGGTTTATTTGCTGGAAAACTCTTTGTAATGTGCCTGCATCCATATTTAAATAGATGTTTTGTATCTATCAGGTGACTGGGATGTTTTTTTTTAATGCGTTGTGTACATGAGGCCGTGTGTTTAAAGAGCAAAACCAGGAACAAACAGGAAAAAGCGGGTTTTTAATTGACTGAATCAAACTTTGCATTCGTGCAAACATTGGATTTCTATGGTTGAGATCACCTAATATCTCCTACTCTTTTATTCTAAAGTATGAGCGCAGAGCAGTTTGTGACTCAAATATCGCCCATGAAGCTTGTTTTTAACAAAGATTTTTCAGCTACAGAAAGTCCAAAATACTGGCGTGAAAAAAGAAAAATGAGGAACATGCCAATCACTCGCACAGACGAGAGGAGAGCTCTAATTAGGCAGCCGGTTAAATCACCTCTGTGGCTTGATAATTTCATCGTCCACACATGGGAGCCACCTGGAACAAACCACAGCTTTCTTCTGGTGAAGCAGTTTTCACCTTTGTTTGTTTTAAACCCCAAACTAGCAGCGATTGTTTGCGAGATCTCTTGTGCATATTTTTAGTTGGCGTCTCCATACCAGACGCTCGACAGGAATATATATATATATAGATAAAAAAAGAAAACCTCATGCTGATCCAATCTCCTGCCCAATTACCGCCAGTTCCACTGTGTACATTCTCGCAAAATAAGACACAGAGCGCGAAAGCGAGGACATTATGTTTCAGTGAAAAGTGGTGGGTTTTTCTTTTTTTTTTTTTTCATGTCCAATCCTCGGCTCTCCGTCTCCTGCGATGTTCCCGGCAGCTTCTTACGAAATGTCAAGAGGCATT
Organism: Stegastes partitus; assembly: GCF_000690725.1. Lineage (NCBI taxonomy): Eukaryota > Metazoa > Chordata > Actinopteri > Pomacentridae > Stegastes > Stegastes partitus. Next base: position 300,187 of record NW_007578556.1, on the reverse strand, counting down.
AAGCGCTGAATGACAGCTAACTGTAGAATTAGCCGAAATGAACGCAGCAACACAATAAAACCTACAAGCACGTCGAGGAAACGACTTCAGGTGTGTGACGAGCGTTTCCAAAATTCCCATTTTGGTTCACCAGTGTTGTCTGGTGGTATCGATCCGCTTTCAGATGGAAGATCACCATTTGAAGTTGTTGCAAACAGACTAAAGGAGAGAGAGAGAGAGAGAGAGAGAGGAGGCAAAAGATTAAAAAAAAAATCCATTTTTTATTTAGGTCTGAATCCAAGTGTTAGTCAGCAGGGCTTCAAAGGGTTCTATATCCCCCCCTCACTCTCTCTCTCTCTATTTTTTTTTCTTCTCATAGCTATTTCTCACAGTACAACATGCTTTGCTGAAATCAGTGCAGATTAGAGTGGCTTTCACAGAGTCAACTTCAAAGTGAGCACAGGCGAGAAAATATTACAGTAATAATGGGAATATAAGCCGGTATTAGTTTACAAGTTGTACAGCAGAAAGTATATTTAGGTCTGATTAAATTTCTCACACTCTTTTTTTTTTTTTTTTTTGGTATAAACACCCTCAGACTGTCCTGTGGCACTCAAAAAAAAAAGATGGCGGGTAAACCTTTTCTCCAGAAATGTGAAAGATGGCATCAGGACTCCAGCTGAGAACAGCGGATCAGAGTCCTAAATTTCCAACAACAACAAGAAGCCGAGTTCAAGGGAAGCTGATTTCAAGTCAATCCTGAGATGAGAGGAAAGAGAAAAATGTTGTTTGGAGTTTCAGAGCGTTTGCTTGTTCGCCCTACTTAACTTTTCATTTAATTCCACAATACATAGAATTTATTAGGCTGTCATCGAGTGATATTTCTTTTTTTTTTTGCCACAAACAAAGACGCAAAGTTTGTGGAGACTTTTTTTTGTTTGTTTGTTTGTTTTAAACATAATGAGTTCTGAAGGAATTATTTCCTGGTAGAGACTTTCTTGTTTTTGTTTTTTTTTAATTCCCCAGTGGGCGTCAGATGATTGACAGTAAGCAGAGTGGAACGAAACGCGTTGCACTGTTAGAAAAACATCCAATTCAAGGGCACAATGAAGAGACAATACAACAGAAACAATGACAAAACCAGATAAAGGCTTTGTGGTCATTATGAGGGATTATCTATCTTAGGAAATTTTCAGGTCTGCAGAAATGAAATCAGGCTGCAGGACAGGAAAATGAAAGCAGCAAACATGTTGTGTTTTGGTTTTCACGTCTCGTCCACTCATGCATTGTATTTTTTATTTCAAAGCAGTGTTTTGGCCTCGTGTTCACATGCAAACAAAGCCTTGGGGTGCTGAAAACGGACCTTTTGGAAGACGGGAGATATTCGTAAACTTGCTTGCGATGTCACGCGCCGTTATCTCCTTTGTTTACATGATGCAATTTCGTGCAATGTGGTCAGAATCGTGCCGGCGCCAACCTTCTAACAGGGCTGTATGCATATTTATACAGACATGTATGTTTATTTATTCAGCATACTGAGGATGCACCATTGTTGGTAGCCTACTGGAGCTGGGACCGGCGTTTAAAGGCATCTGACTGGTCAACGTGATGGTTTGGCATGTTCGTGACGGCGCTTCAGTTGTTTGTTTTGAGGACATAAATACTTCTTAAAGTACCATCGAGTCTTTTCTGTTCCTCACTCGTGGACATCCAGTGAATCAATATGGACACTTTGACCTATCCATACATATTTTAGGTAGTTATATTCGTAAAAGAGGGAAAAACGGCAGACAAGATGAAGATGTCTTTGATGCTAGACACTTGGTCTTAGACTCTTGTGTCCACTCCGAGTTACGTACTTGTATGTCTACTCCATGACATCGTAGCTTTGAGCTCCATCTTGTTCTTCCCCTCGTGGACTTGAGCCTCCTTCTGATAAAAACCCTCTTTGATTCTTTGACTTGCAGGAGAGAAAACAACTTCAGGAAGGCAAAAGCTGAGCCAGCACCCAAGGGATGAAAGACAACAAAGTAGAACGGAAAGCAGGCACCACCACTGCTATCTCAAGAACCATTGAAGTCAATGGAAATCTCGAGGACGGGGAGATACTTGCCGGCATACAAATCGAGATTGTGTGATGTGGTCAAAAGGTCCAGGTCTGGGTCTTTTTCTGATTCTGTCTGGATGTGCCACTCCCAGACATCCAGTCAATCAATGTAGGAGCTTTGACTGATCCATACATATTTTAGGAAGTTGTAGAAGAGAAGAAACAAGACGGACAAGATGTTTAGTGTTGACACTGCAGCAGCCAAAACCACCGCCACCTAGAGGACGATTGAAGTCAATGGAAATCCCAAGTGTGGGGAGATACAGTTCCTCACCAGAGCAAAAATATCTATTAGTTAAGACTGTGTTGTGTGGTCAAAAGCTCCAGAACAACTCAACAGTTGAACCTTGAGATAAAATTGTGTTATCAGTTGGTGGTTTTTGAACTTTGTTGTGCGAATATTTAGAATATTGTGGGATTCATTTAGTGGGATGGACAGATGTCATCCTTCAGCTCTACCCAAGCTTCATTTCCTTCCATCCTATGGGGTCATTTAATGCCGATTCATCCAGATTTCAGAACTTTTCCCAGTTTTTGTCATGCATATTTTATTTTTTAAATGCAAAAACTTCTACCCAAACCATGGATCATTGCAAAGTCCTACACTTTTATTCCAAATACTTTTTGAGTTATGGATTTTTGAAAACAGGTCCTCGGTGTTAAATTTCACAACTTCAGGGATTCTTTTAAAGCATCTTTAAAGCTTCACCAGTTGGTTATTTTTCACAGAATTTGGCTGAATTCTTTATTGAATATCCCAGAAACTTCAAGGAGAAAGTTGGAAGTTGTGATCACGTCAATATCTCGTGCTGAGTTTTATTTATTTATTACAGAAATTAAAATAAAATATTTTAAAAATCTAAAATTTATCATCAAAATGAAAAATCTTTAATTTTCAAATATTAATATCTCCACTGATATTCAGTAAATTCCAACCAAAGTTTGGTTGCGGGTAAAAACAGCTTAGTCATACCAAAATATTATTTGGTGCTACATCAATAAACTGACTGCCACAAGTAAGGAGTAATATGACATATTGATTTCTTTAAAATATGTTTTCAATGGATATAAAGACTTTCCCTTCAAAAAGTTTCAAGGAAATCAAAAGAATCCTTCCTGAAGTAAAAAAAAAATATATATTAAAATGTCCTACAAAATGGATTTTCTAGACTTGAAAGCTTATTTTAGGAGAACCTGTGGCAGTTTGATGCAGCACCAAATGACATTTTATTTGACAAAACCAAGCTTTGGCATTTTGTAAGCTTCCATGGTTTCGGTAGAAGTTTTTGTCGGATTTATTTCAAGAAAATCCATCATCTTAACTGGGAAGTGAGTTGGCATAAAATGAGCCAAAGCTGCCGACTTCAACTTCAGCGTATGTCGTAAAAAAATAAAAAAAATAAGTCGACCTGACAAAATCTTGGAGCCGTAATAAATAAGACGGCGTCTGTTGGACCCCGCATTACTCCTGGAATACTTAATTATTGGGTTTTTCGTATTCAAATGATTTAATCTGAGTTAGTCAGGGAGGAAAATGTCATTTCAAGATGAAGACTTAAATACTTAAAATCCCCCCTCGAGTGAACATCAAGTGTTTTACCTTGTTAGTGCGTCCATATGGTGGATTTTTTTAAATTCTGGAAACCACCTCCTGAGCGGAACAGGCAGTCGACACCGCGGCTAAGCACTTCCACCTTGAAACTGCAGCGTGTCGACGACAGTCTCAAAAACACGAAGGCCTCAGTTTGAAGGGAAAGCTTTTAAAAAGATGTGATTATGAGAGACAGAGGTGACCAGAGGTGCCCATTTTAAAGGATGAGGCTCAGCGTGAACCCAACAGCTTCGAAACATTGCGTCAGAAAACGATCCCAGAAGCTAAAAGCGAGGTCGCTGAAACTTATTTTCCAGAGTTTTTTGTTTCCCAGTCGCCACTACGACGCCCTGATGCTACTTATTTATCACTAATACCTTGTGTCATCTCGCGTTTGATCTGTTATTTCCCTGCATTTACATAGTGTCACAGTGAATCTCTGTCAGCCTGCCCCTGTCTGCTCGCCGTGTCGATTAAATGATTAGCATTAATTGGTCACTTTGAGTGGATGAGAGGCAGCTGGGCTTTGCCTCGATCAAAGAGGAAGGTTGGGGGGCTGGGAGGAAGGTGATTTGCCTCATCAGCCATTACGAGGAGAAGCTGTGGGTGCAAACAAGCCGCGCCGGCCTCATCGCGGTCTAAGAGGCTGGGAGAGACGCCAGGGGAAATGGCAGCATCGCAGGGCACCAGCTGGTCACACATGCAATAAAGGGTGTGATTTCACCTGGATGCTTCGCCCACGCGTTTCATCAGCCAGAGCTGGCACGCTCCGGCGTCCCTCTCATTAGAAAGGTGTCGCGCCGCCATTTTGGCAGGAAGGGGCTGGAGAAACAAAAAGTAAAAGTACTCGGAAGTCCCTCGTTAAATGTGTTTAACTCTGTTTTCAAACATTTTTACTTTTAGTTACTCGGTGCAATAAAAAGTAGGGTCTAAATCTAACTTTACCATATTTATATTCTAAGGCTGTAAACCACCTGTCCAGTTGAACCTTGATGTTTCGCGCCCACTGTGAGCCGCGCGCCGCTATCAGACCCTGATCGTTTTTTTGAAAGATTTTCTTCCTGCCGGTACAGAAGCTGATCAAACCGCCGTCTGGTCAGCTGCTCCGGCATCCAGTGGAGAATTTGACTTGTTCTAGTGAACTACACTCTGGTTTTATGCTGTAATACCAACCTGATGTCCCTTAACATCAATTTGAAATGTAGTTTATTCCAACACCAGAAGTTTTACTCTCCTCTCGGCAGCTTGGTGTTATGAAGCGTGTAGAGTCACTTGCTGGGTTCTCAGAACTCGTTTTTTTGTTTGATTTTGTTGTGTATTTGCCCTGACCGTTGACCTTAAGCTCAAGGCAGCTGTAGCTCAGGTAGTAAAGTGATTTTCCACCAATCACAAGGCTGGAACCCAGACCCAGACCCGTCCATGTGGGGAAGCATCTTTGGGCAACACACTGAACCTTAATGAATGATTTCATGAAAACCACTTTGTAAGGTTGGGACCTACTTAAAATTAAAGATGCTACAGTCTGATTTACCAAAAGGTAAACTTGGGGTGTAAGCTGCCATTTCTGCTACACATTTCATGCAGCTTTCTCCTCCCCTTCTGCTATCTGAGTGTAATCATTTTTAAATTCATCTTCACTATGGAAAAGAACGTGCAACATACACACTTAAATAGTCCTTTTTACAGGTTTGGATGGTGCATAGAGGCGGGCTTGTTTGGCTCCTTCCATATTTAGCGAGATGAACGACAGCGCTCGCATCCCTTTGTGCAAATATTCCACCAAAACAATTCCCACATCAGCATTTTGCAGGGGTAATGTTGCCACACAACACAACTGGATCGATTTCAAGTCATATAAACGAGGCATTTCTCCCCCCTATTGTAGCCTGATAATGAGGTGCAGTCAAACCAATCTGCAGTATGGGGACACTGCTGTGTTCTGGCTTTATGAAAACAAGGGTGTTACATAAGTGCAGACTTGCACAGACATGAAAGGTGCCTGAAGTGCACTCCACTACCAGGGTTAGTGTCTCTAATCTCATCTCATTATCTGTCCATCCATGATGACTTTTCTTTAAATTCTGTTTTGCTCCCTCATAAGTTGTTATACATGCATCCCTCCTCCTCCTCCTCCTCCCCATAATCTATTTCTCATCAGACATCTGGCGTCTCTGCTCCACCATCACCAGCATCTAGACTCCAGAGGGGTCCTCTCATCATCTCCCATCCTCATCTTGAGCCCTGCTAACCGCCAACATGCAAACCACTTTGTTACAAAAACCTAATTGATTTTCATTCTCCTAAAAATCCCATGAAATTGTAAAGACAAATGCCAGACAGGAATGTGACAAAGTTAATCAGTCTTATCAAGAGTCTCCAGTGACTCACGTAGCCGAATGAAAACGTTAAACATTTAGATAAAGCATTCTGCCAATTAAATATCAAAGTCTGACAATGAAATTGCTTTAAAATGTGCTTAAGTTTGGCAAAACAAACTCTTTGTCTGTGCAGCAACAGAACGGACACATGTTCATGTGGGTCCTTTGGCCATTTAACAAGATTCAGCAGAGAGCAGAAATCTAATTTACAGCTCTTGGGCTCTTGCAAACTTCCTCACCGACAGCCAAAAAGCACCAGGGACAAGTCTGAAAATTCATTCTGCCCTTTTTTTCTTTCTTCTTTTCTTTCTGGTGATTCTTTCTGTGTGCCCGCATACATTAGGCTTCAACATCCATCTCCGCTGGCACTACATGTGTGGCACAGGGGAACACCAGCTGTGCCCCCCAATCTGCTGTCAAGATAGACCCAAACATTTAGACCCAAAAGAAAAAAGAGAAAACACAACAGCAGGCTAAGAGGCAGAGATTACAGCCTGTGTGTGTGTGTGTTTGAAGGTTGTGTGCAGGTCTTTGATACGTGTGCGTGCATGTGTGTGTCTGTTTCTTTCTTTCACCACATTATGAGTTTGGACACAGTTGCCAGGGGCATAGTATGCGGTTCGCACTCCATCTGTAGCTGTTGGTAGCGCGTAGCTGCAACGCACTTTGATCACAGACATTTAAATGAAGACCATACAAGCAGCCTTGAGGCCGTGCGCCGCGTACACGTTTGTTCTGCATGTCACAACACCCGAATGTTACCTACACCGGTTCTGATGGCATTTCACAACAAATTAACCCCCGAATCTCACGTCGGTACGCTCGCCGAACCGCACGAAAATGATAATAACTTTTGACAAATGCGGGGCTCCCGATGCCGAGGAGACTAAATATTACAGCACCAATTCGGAGGAATAAGAATCATGCTTGAGCTGTCAGCCTTTCAGCTCACAACTCAAGACAACAACAACAGGTAACACCATAAAAAAAAACAGGGTTTCACCACTGGGCATGAGAGATGTGCGAGATGTTCCTAAATTATGAATAATTCAAGTGGAATAATGGCAACTTGCTCCTCCGCCGTTTTGCGGACGAATACTGTATTTACGTAGCAGTTCTTCCCCTTTGTTGTGCAAACGCAGCCATATTCTGTCTGATTGCATTTGAATCAACAAGGCATGCGGAATTTAAATTTCTTCAAAGAGACACGCAGGCTTTGAACTTTGACAGCTGACACGGAAGAATAACAGAAGGAAACGCGCAACATCTATGACTATGTATGAGACACACAGGCTCGCAAGAAGAACACAAATTACAATACTGCGAGTGTGAGTTTATAAAAACAGCTAGGTTCACTAGCGTCGCTGTCATCACGCCGCCGCCGTCATCACGCCGCCGCCGTCATTACTACGGAACCTGTCCTGGCATCAACATATCTCAACGCGGCTGCCGCAGCGGGGTGACTTCCGACGCCGACCCAAACTTGCATCTGTGTGGAAATTGATTTGTGCGGTGACTTATAATCATATAAATACATTCTTCGGCACGTGAGCATATCTGATGTTTGTGACGACTACAACGGGGCCTTCTGAGGCTGCGTGTTGGCCTTATCTGTTGTGCAAGCGTGCTCTGATTAACCACATCATGCATTTTACATGTCCTTCCTCGCCGTCTTTTCGCGGCTGCTGCAGCCCAGCGAGCTCCGAGGCATTTCAACGCCGCCCGAATATCAAAAGTCAAACATGCGCATGTGTCTATTTGATGCATTATGAAGAGCATAGCACATGTGTGTGTTTTCTTTTTTTCCTTGCGAGCTCATTTGAACTTGATTTCACGAAGAAGTATGGTCCAGAGCATGTTAGCATTCAGATGGCTTTGTCCAGCTCGGTTTGCAGGCTGTGAACGGTGTAGATGAATATCAAACCTGACACTGAACGCATCCAGCGCTCATTATTATTCACTAGAAGACGACACTAACCCAAATACAATGCTCACTAGTTGTGCATTTTCCTTCATTATGGTAGCAGTTGCTTGGAAATTCCAGTATATTATACAACCAGTACAAATAAAAAACTGAAACTCTCCATATATCTAACTTTTTTTTTATGTGCACAAATGGCAAAATGCAACAAATCTGCTTTTGCAAAGGTTTTAGAAGAAAGAATGCATTCAGAGAGATGCATTTTAGTGGGATTCGTTCATTGTAAACAAACTCGGTTTGCAAGAAAACCTCCACAAGAAGCCTGTAAGTTGGCTAAAGTAGCTCCTAGCAGCAACAAACAGGCTTAAAATCCGTTTAGCTGCCTCCTTCCCTCCCTTACAATCGTCGTAAATTGGCAGTTTGTGAGCAGATTGTGGTAGAACATTGTAGAAGTCTTCTTGGCTTCAGCTGAGTTCCTAATAACCCAAATCCTATTGCGGGGGTTGGGTTCAGTCCAGTTACCTCAGGTTGGATGTCGAGTTAGTGTGACTGTAAAGTGCAGGGAGGGGAAAAAAACGAGTGTTTCTACTGAAGGTGACTGTTGGTTGGTTGGTGGCCCATCATGCAGGTGTTTTAAGTCTAATTATCTTTGGTTCCAATCAAATTCAAACCATTTTGGAGTGAGCCTATGTTTTTTAAATGAATGTGTACAGGTTATGATCCAAGTACCGTAAATTCCGGACTATAAGCCCCTACCTTTTTCACAGGCTTTGAACACTGTGGCTTAAACAATAATGCGGCTAATTTATGGGTTTTTACGAATTTGCCTTGAGATGAAAGTGACATTGAGAGCAACAATGAAAGGAAGTGTGTGACGAAGTAATTCTGAGGATGAGGAAGATGACTTTAGTGGTTTCAGTGCGCAGGAGGAAGATGAAGATAGCGATCAATGACTTTTCCTGGTAGGCTGCTGTGTTTTTTATGTTTTTAACCAGACGTGTTACAGGGACTGTTCTGAAAAAAGCATTTAAGGTATTTGTGTATGTTGCCGGTACGTATTTTATTAAAAGTTAGTGGGTGCTGTATAAATTCAGGTGCACCCAATAGTCCAGAATTTACGGTATCCATTTTGGTTTGGGTGCAGAATCTTAAAGTCTTTCGTCCACATATTGATTGTTTTAACAAATCCAGAATCCAGTAACTACAAGCTCCCAAGAGGCTTCAACATCAGCGCCTCTGGGATGCTAATTTTTAGTAATGGTAAAACTGATGAGCTGCTAACATTTTACGATCTGGCGCTTGATTAGCAACTTCTTCTAACAGCCATGTAAACAGACTCGCTCCCCGAGCTGGGTTGTTTCGAGGAGCCGCTTCATGAATATCGCCGCTGATGCATGCTTGTGCACCGTGTGACAGGTTCTTTGAGGAGGAGAAAGTTGATTTCTCCGTCGGAATGAATGCAGCTGAAGTGGCTTTAATGGACGCGCACAAGCACGAACTGAAGTTCTGCGTAATTACCGGCAGTGTTTTGTTTTCATCGGTAAACAGAAAATGGAAAAAATAAAGAAAGAAGCTTTTATTTTGTCTTAGTTCTAAGAGAAAAGGCTGCAGTTTGTGGCAGTAAATGTTCAGTGGATTTCCTATCACATACGATGATTGACTTCTTTGTTGTAATCACTGAAATGTAAAGCTTTCACCATCAAAAAAAAATTATGGGTTATCCACCGTGCGTGCATTCATTCGACGGATAGTCACAAACAAAGGGTGCTCATTTTATGGAAAGCTGGCGAACGTTTGACCCCGTTATACTTGTATTTTTTAATTGTGAGGAACATTTGCATTTTTTTTTTCTCCCCCTCAAATAGCAGATACTGTCAAGATAAACTATCTAGTTTCCAAGTATAATTGCAATTAGCGCCATCAATTAATTAGCATGTAATTCCATGTTTACACAGTGCCTCTGCAGGGGCCCTTTAAGCCTTAAAAAATGAACGTATTATATACAGCCCCGTGCCATGACCAATTAACCACAGCAGTCAATGCGGCGTCTATAGAAACTCCAGCATAGTAAGCACATCTACGAGGTTAATTGCGCTGACCCTTTGTTTTCCCTCTTGTGTTCGTTTCCTTCCTCTTACCGCTGATGCCATGTGTAATCAGTCGCCATGGTGATGGAGCTGTATGGAATTTACAACATGGCTATGGCCCTTCACCGGCACCACTGAGGGCTGCTGGTGTTTTTTTTTTGTTCACACTACACAGACAGCTCATTAATTTATGGATCAGCTGTAACTGCCACGGCTCGTGTAGCCAGTAAATCATCTATATGGAGGGCGAGTTAGGGGATAAGTGCAGTAAATGGACAATTTGTGACATGTGCATGATGGCTTATAATGCAAACAACTCCCATAAGGTGATTAAATGTTCTCTTACAGTAAATTAAAGGTCGCATATGGGGAAAATCCATTTTTATTGTGTTTTTGTTCCCAGCTTTACAAGCTAGTAGGAACTCCACTCGGCTGCTTTGTTCCAACTAGGAAACCAATAGCTGTCTAGGTAGGACTTTGCATTATCTAATTACAGCAGCTTCATCACGGCCCAACCAGGTTTATTTACTTTCTCGAGCTGCTAACTCTAAAATATCTCACCTACGAGCTAGGTTGTTGTTGGCTGCAAGAGTGAACACAAGAGGTTTCATGCACCATTAGCCTTGTAATGCTTGGGGATATTGAGAGAAGGTAGAGACTTTAAGATCAATTTGAAACCAGTAAACAAGGATCGTGTGGGTTTCTTTGTTTTCAGGTCACACACTGTGCTTCAGTGCAGCCAAACTCGGCCGATATTTATCTGTTTGGTTCGTCTCCTGCTCTTTGTGCTTATATTGCATTTAAAGCAGCCGAATTCCAAATAAAGCTGATCTCAGTTTGTGCTGTCAGACAATGAAATGAGTGTGAAATAGTGACTAAAATGCAACCTATTAGGTCCACATGTTAACCAGCAATCAATTCAGAGCTACCTCCAAACTGTGGCCCTACATCTCTAAAATACAGATCTTTGTAACTGCAGCATCATCTGACAAACTCACCAAAGCATGACTTAAAACGTCTCTAAATTCAGTGATATTCCTACGTTAAATAATCCCTGAGAGAGATTAGGTGGTAGAAAGTCCTGATCTTGCACATCTGTTCACATCTGTTAGATCACAGACGCAGAGAGTCTTCTTCCTGAAGGTGGACAGCAGCAGCTTAGCTTCATTTAAAATGACAGACATTAAAACAGCCCTTATAGAACCGGGCTAGACCAGGAGTTATATAGAATTTACTATCTTGGCAGCATTTTAAACTGAAACCTGTAAATGTGCATCAACTATGGGAACTTTAAACCAAAAATAAAACTTTTCTGTTAGACTTCAGCTTGTCAAGATTCTTCACAATATATTGTACATTTCTGATGATTTCATTCATTTATTAGACTTGTTGCAGAAGAAAATAAATGCATCTTGTGTGTCCTGAGTTGCTCCTCTGATGTGTGCAGCGTCATGAAAAACTACTAATGTGAGTTCTGGCCCGTTTTTGAATGAGTGCTTTCTGCATGTAGGTGGATAAACTGCACCGATCCATTGTCTAGATGAAACACTTCCACTGGAGTCAAGTACAAACAAGCAGGGGTGGGAAAAACTAATAATTAGCGGGCATTATCACTTTATCAATCTACATTCGAGATGAAAACGGAGAGGACATTTAGGGTCTCGAACTCATTGTCATTCAAAAGGTGATTTCAATAAAAAATGCCCGTCCAGACTGAGGCATATTGTGCCCACCTGTCAATTGCACCTTTCAAAAACCTGCTGGACCATCATGCAGCTGTGGAATGGGAGGGCATATTAAAAAGGTCATATTATTTGAAATTCAAGGCACTTTGAATGAAATGAGAACCCATTTATTCTTGCGCCGCCTGATTCCTGACAGTGAAAGAGAGAGAGAGGGGAGGGAGAGGAGGAAAAAAAAAAAGAAACGTTCATAATCATCTATAATTTTGCAGGAAGAAGAAGAATCAATTTTTGACAGAAATATTATAGTATGAAATATATTCCTACGCACCACTATGAATAACAAAATGAGGAGTGCAGTGTAAGTGGTTTGGTGCCTGCAGTTGAGTGGTGGTTTAATACTAAGTGGTTACCCAGCCCTGTAGATGTGTCATCACAGAGAACAAACATCATTAAACTTATTATTCATTGCAGTAGCTTTGCAGAAGCCCCTGATGGCACATTAACAACAGTCTACTGAGAGACGCATCACTCTTCAGTGACTCTAAAGAGAGGAATGAAAAGCAGTCCCATTGACTCCCCCCCATCCCCCCCAAGCCCATTAATGCTAATCATTATTTTTCCTTTGTTCATTATGATCCACACTCCTCCATTAACAAGAACCCTAATATCCTCTTCCAGCGCGCCGAGATGTAAGTTTTGTGTTGCCTGAGCGCGCCTCTTTCACCGCGTTGCACCTCGAGACTCGCAGCGGGAGGCCGACACGATGAGTGACAAATGAACTCTCAGTTTGGATATCGCCCCCATCTCTGTTGTCATTATCTCTTTTCAAAAAAACCACTCTCACCCTCGCTTCAAATCCCAGTCAATCACATGGCTCAAAAAACGCCGGCGGGGGGAAAACACAGTCGTACAACTCCAACACAGCGAGCTAGTTATTTCTTCTCCCCCTCTCTCTGTGGTTCTCTTTCTCCTCTAATGGAACTAGATTATTTAGATGAACAGCAAGGTTTGCACCGCCGGCACCGAGTGTCACTCACATTGTGTTAAACGTCTTTTTGATATCGGTCTGCTTTTGTAATTCCCCCGTTTCTAAGCGGTTTTATTTAACAGATTTTTTTTTTTTTAAAGATTTGACGAGTAAGCCAGGCGTTTCTTGTGCTTTTTAAAATCTGTTTTTGGTTACATAAAAAGCAAAAGATCAAAACTGACAACTAATTTAATCTGCTAAGTCTGATGGAGTTAAAGCTTCCGTGGCACAAAGCAATAATGTTCTCGAAAATAATGAAACAATGCCTTAGTTAGTGCCAATATTAAAGCCACTATTGCCCAATATTGTGTTGGTCCAGTAACAGCTCTGACCCATTGACGGTGTCCTTCAGGTTCTGGTGGATGCAAAGTGGGGCTTCAGTGCATTGGTCTTGTTCTGGTGCATCACGTGGATTCTCAATCAGGATCTTGGAAATCTGGAGGTTGTGTCAACACCTTAGTCTCTCAGTTTTTGTGGTGCAGAAGGGTCATAACCCGGAGATAAAAGCTAGGGTTAGCTTCCAGGAAGCCAACATTTAAGTGAATTAAACCTGCATTCTTTCTAATGGCCAGCAGGGGGCGACTCCTCTGGTTGTAAAAAGTGTATTAAAATCTACTGACTTCTTGAATGGTCTGTTATCTCAGTTAGCATTTTTTGAATGGCTTTATGGTCTAAATCAGTAGTTTTAAGACTTTTGGAGCACGGCATGGTGTTAGTTTTGTAAAATATGGTCCCGTTTAGTGATTTAGTGGAAAATAGATGATAACGCAGGGTATTTTTTAAAGCCAGGGCTACCTTATTGAGTTCTCAGTCAGATCCACACCTTGCTCACATACACCTGTGAAAAGAGCAAGATGGAAATGGCCAGTTCACAAACCGATCGGTGTTGCTACGGTCATCTTTTATATACAGTTAATGGGTAAAGCACATTGGTAAAGCTCCTGTTGCCATAGAGCGTGTGCTTGGTGTACAGTATTTTTAAGCTGGGTGGTACATCTCAAAGCAACCAAGAGTGTCCCAGCAGAACATTGCACTGTATGATCAGAGTTGTTCACTTCATCTATCATCTATTATTTATACAGCGCCAATGCACAACATATGTTATCTCATAACACAACATAGTAAGGTTAAGACCTTAAGAATGTTGTGGCTAATCAGCATATAAAAGATCCACAGTGTGGGGCTGGCTTAAAGGCTTCTTCATTATGATGAACACAGCCAGCAGGATTTAATCTTTTTGGATTGTTGGCACCATCCAGGTCCATCAGATTCGACCCCTTTCTTTCCAAATTCAGCACCAATGTTGCAAATATTTCACTTATTTGAGCTTACAGGAGGTAAATCATTACAAACTTGGACTAAACATATAACACATATTAACCATTAAAAGCCTGATTAAATTTCTCTACCAGCTACTTAACAGAAGGTAATTTGTTCAACTACTTAATAATTTCAGCACCCAGCCAATCCTGTGTCAAGGGATCATTTGAACAATTCTAAAACCTCCCTAAAGATCACATCTTAAAAACCAAACAAGAGTGGTCGACCCTGGTTGGTTGCATAACTGGGTTCTATGGCAGTACATGACACTGAGTGTAATAAGAGGATTTTATCTGATCTTTAAAGATGCATAAGGAGTTAAGTAAGGGTAAATCCAGATGTTAAGGGCTTCGTGACAGTGAAATATAGCTATGATTAAGAATCAAGTCTGAAAAGTAAACGCAAGGCAGCACATCTGAAGCCCTTTCCATTGGCTTCCATTGATTTAGATGGTTGTAATCCAATAATACAACATGATTAAAGTGCTCATCACAGTAAAATAATGCCATCCAATGCAACATTATGGTGGTTCTATGTGCTTTAAGTTTGGGCTCTTTCTAGATTTGCTGATAATCATAAAAATATAAAAACCAATCTCACCCTTTCCCAAGGATATCATACTCTAGACAGATGACTTGCCTTCTATATATATTCCCTCACCTGAAGTGTTTGCCAGTCAACGCAGCGCCGCAAACAGAGGCAATGCAAAGGCCCTGAATATAGAGGACGCCAATCTCCTCTTAACGCATCAGTTCCTTCTAGTTGACCATGAAACCCAATCTGGACTCTGATGAAGCGCCTGTCAATGCAAAGACGTGTCTTTGCCTCTTTATAAATCACTCCGCCTTTGCTGCCGCCGAGTGAACCTGGGGCTTTTACCTCTATGTGAACCTCCTGGCAAAAAAGCAATTTGTCAATAGCTCATCTGCATTCAACTCATATCAAGTGTGATGTGGTGGAGACTGACAACTCCATCAGCTTATTCTCCAGGAGTCTGCACAGTCCATCGTGGATATATGGGTTTCGCTGGGAACGTAGGTCCTCTTGTTTTTTTGAGGCTGCCGGGAGGGAAAGTGCAGTTTGAGTGGACGGGCCACATTGTAGTTTCTCAGGCAGTGCTGGGAATATTCATCACTCGGCTGCTCTGTAATTGACCCGCTGCACCTACTGCTAGCGCTCAATGTGACACCTCTCCACCCGGTTTCTCGGTGGCAACAGCCTTCATTATTTACTATTTCCTCTCTGCGTGCACTTGAAACGAGTGCGCGTTAAAAGCAGCGGCGTTGAGATCACGTTGCTTCTCTGATGGCGTGAACACAAGGAGAGCTTTTCATGTTGGCGTAGCGATGAGAGTATTTTGGAATGAACTCACGCTCGGTGCCCAGTTGTCCAACTTTCTGGTTACAGACATTAAGCAGCGGCACTGTGGTCTGCAATTATGTTAGGAATGTTTTTTACAAAAGTTACTTCTGGAAAATATCCCTTTTTGTGCACTTCTATGCTGTTTTCATGCTATTCTACCTCTACCTGCCTTACACTGTTCTAAAGGCAAATAAAGTTCCCTTGAATACCTGGAAAACAATTTACAAATGCAAAAGATAAAATATATTAATCATCTCGTTCAGCCAAGTTATCACATTTTCCCACATGTAATAATAACTCGCCTCCCGATAACTGTGTAAAAGCCTTGATAAATACAAACGTCCCTCATGGAGACAGCACTACAATCACGATTGCCATTATTATAAGATTTTTTTTTTTTTTTGCTCCCCTGTAGCTACATTACTGTGCCTGAAAATTATTGTTTTAAGTGCTCCACACATTTACAAAAAAAAATAAATAAATTACCTGCACATTAGCTTGGCTGCAATCCAAAGAGCTGCCAATCAATTCCCCGCTTCGTCACTGTAATCAGCTCCAGTGACTTTGATAAATGAAGTGCAACTCTGTTAATATTAACATATAACGACCGCTATGGTCACACTGATCAAGAAACTCTCTGAAAATCAATGAGGATTGGAGTTTTTTTTTTCTATTTCCGAAATATTTTTAGACAAATGAAGCGCGGGACTTAGTAGAACATCAAAAGCGTGCTCTAGCTGGATATTTTTTTAGCGCGGTTCTGTGTTTAATGTTGCGTCCAAACGGTGGGACATATGAGCCTTTTCCTCACAGCGGCTTTCTGTGCCAGAGGGGTAAACCCACAACAAATGTCAGCGCAGACACGTCGCAGGTTGGCAAGCTGTTACAGGCACTTCATTATGTTCGGTGGGGGGGGGGGATAGCATCTCATTCTGCATTAGAACCTGAGGTCAGTGCAGAGAACGAGCGCGGGCCCCCGAACAGAACACAACGCACACAAAAACTCCATTACAGAAAGGTGTATAAATCAATTCTGCGTAAAACAACAAGCCCATTACGTAACGGCACCCTGTGCAGTGGCGATATGCGCCGGAATGGATAGCGACTGTCATAAACAAAAACCTCCAGAGGAAACATGACATCCATCACGGCCTGGGAACGCGGCCTGGGATGCAAAAACTCCGAACATCTCCATATTCCCGTTTGCAAGAAAAGACTAGGGGAGGGGAGAAAAAAAAAATAAAAACATGCCCCAAAAGAGGAACTTGTAAGGACCGCTGCTGGTGCCGAACCAGAGACGAAAACAGTGGAGCCATTAGGAGCTTTGAGAAAGAGAATCATGTCTGTATCTGAAGAGGGACAGGACTCCCAGGAACTGTGACACAAACACTATTCGGGAAATCACTGTCGCAGCGGGGCTCGGCTCACGCGGCGCCAGAGAAAAACAGTTGTGACTGGAGGACGGCGGCTGAATGAAAGCACAATCAGCCAACACAGAGCCAGTAAATATCCCAGGTTGCCATGGTCTTAATGAGGACAGATACACGGCGTTTGAACAAATACACTCAAATGCTGCAGAATGACACCTGCTGTCTCTCCGCTGCGCTGTATTTCAAAAACAATTTATGTTGCACCATAGTGAGTTTATTTGCGAAAGTTGTGTCGGCGTCACGATTCCTCCGGCTTCGGCTTCAGTCAGAATAAATGTATAACCTGTTAAAGTAAGCATGTGGTGCTTTATTAAAGGTTTCACATGTGATACGTCAAAGATTATACATAAAAAAAACATCAGTTTTTATTTTTGGAAAATTCGTCTGTTCACATTTCTTTAACTTACATAGCCAGATGCATAGCTTTACATGTGATTATCATATGTTTACAGCCATAAACAGAGGCTGTGTTCATTTTTAAAACTCATTTATTCGTGTCAGTTTAATGCTCGGCATCCTAATTTCAATGATTTATTCCATTTACTCTCTCAATCAGCAGCTAAATGAACATTTGTTGCTGAAAAGCAAGGTAGAATGGGTGTTTAAGGTTTATTTACACATATTGGCTTCTTACAACTTCTCCACTTTAATTGCCTTTTTTTTTTTCTGCTGCCGTGTCTGCGGCGGCCTACGTGCCCTTGGGCAGGACACAAAACCCCCAAGTTAGTCGCTGGTTTGCCATTAGCGTTTAAATGGGGAACACAACAAAGCACTTTGTAGAGCCTCGTTAATATTAAAAAGCGCTACATGAGAGTGGATTATTTACTATTTTTAACATTTCATGTGGTTTCCTGTGTTAGTCTGAACTGCACTGATTAATATTGTAGAAGATGAGACGCAATAAGATAAAATGGTATTAATCCAGAAGGAAGTTCTTTTTGCCAGATATTGCTCTGAAAACACAATGACATAACATTAGGGAAGCCGTGCATAGTAGAAAAGCAATAAGATATGGTACACATATTGGATAAAATATTAAGTTATACTGACATTATTGCTCAGATCTAATTGTCCTGCAGAAGAGGGAGGAGTTAAACAGTTTGGTAGCCACTGGTCAACAGCTTTTACCCTTTCAGCCATGGACACTGGAACTCCAGGAGTATCCTGTGGTGTCTGGTACCAGGACATTGGCAACAGATCTTCTGGGTCCTGTGGATGGGACCTGCTTGTTCCTGAACATCCTGCACACATCGACCTGATTGGGATCCAGAGAGTTTGGAGGCCGGGTTCATGCTTCGGGATCTTTATTGCGTTCGTCAAGCTGTTGCATTGCTCGCATCGGGGAGGATGCGTTTGATCTGCGATAATGTTTAGGTGGATGTAAGTAGTGTCCACGTAAATGCCAAGATTTCCCAACAGAACATCACAGCGGATGTATAATAAATGTTAATGGTTTTATTGTTATGGCTGATTGGTGTAAAAGGTCATTTAGAAGCAACTCTTGTCATTTTTAGCTGCAACATCAACATTTTCAGCTCACCCGGTTGCAGAATCAACATGAGCTGAAAGCAACATGAAGCAGGAAGATTATTTAAATACTTTTTCTCTCCTTTAGATTCAACTATTCATGGAGTGGCAACAGAATGTATGTGGGTGTGTATGTAGGTACATGTATAGATGTGTATGTATAGATATATAGGTGTGTATGTATTTAGTCTTTCACTCACATGAAGTCTTACTTTTTATTTATTGTTACGTGCCAGAGGGCTGGTTGTGCGCATGTGTGCGTTCTGCCTCTCCTTCCCCCTCCTCTCTGTCATCATCACCAGGTGCTAATGACCCGAGTGGATCCACCTGGAAAGCTGACTTCCACCTGTTGAGCTGGCCAATCAGATGTGGTGTTCTGCAGCATAAGAACCAGGCCCAGAGTCAGCTCAGGAGAGCTACTGTCATGACCGCATGGTGCTTTGTCTGGGAGACTTGTGTTTTGCTTGCTAGAAACATGGATGTACATTTCTGTAGTGGTGGTGAGGTTGGGACGTTAGGTATGCTGGGTACACTAGGAAATCTTTGTTATACACACTGGGGTTATTGGTTGGTGCCACCTATGTATTTATTGCAAAGCTTGGTTTGTAGAAAAGTCAGCTGGGTCTTCTGTTTGTTTTGTTCTATAAGAAGAGTTAGTCAGGCCTTGTTTTGTTTTCTTATTTTCAATTGTTTGACACCACCACCTTGTCCCATTCCTCCCACTTCTTTGTGTGAACCTTTTTTTTGTTGGAGCATTGTTGAAATAAAACTTGTTTACGCCTCACAATGACTCCCGCCTGTCTTTTGATTGATATGTTTCTTTCCCTTTGTTAAGAGGGGACATAACATTTCTTTCTGTATTTTTTTTTTAATGTGTGAAATAAAGAATGAATGAAAAGATCTGCAGTTTAACGTCGCCGAAAACACTCGATGGATGATCTTGACGTCACTTATTACTAATATATCGCTCCATAAAGCATGCATGGCCATGCTGACGTTCCGTGCAACATTCCATAAATGTTAGAACGCGCCTCTTGTGCCCGTATTGTGGACGTCAGCTCAGATTTAAAGGTTTAAGCATGTTGTGTGTCAGCTCACAGGGAGGCTGTTGCTGCTCTGTCTGCCTTGTTGTGTGTCTTTCTTCTTGAAGAGCAAATGAAGTAAATGTGAAGTTAAGCAGTTAAGAAAAGTGAGAGTAAGATTTGGGCGGTAGTCAAGTAAAAAAAATAAAAGCAATCTCATTTAAGCCATGAAGCAATACAGAGGCTGCCAGCGTGTGTTGTGTCTGTATCAGTTTTACATGGTTACCTGCTTCATCGATCCCACGCTGGAGGAAAATACCGAAGAACTGTACAGTTTCACATTTCATTATATGTGCTGCTTCTAAAGGGCTACATGTCAGGGAGATGCTGCAC
>NW_007578556.1:276583-279328 GCF_000690725.1 Stegastes partitus | reverse complement strand
ACACAAAACGCCTTTTTTTTCTTGTTTTAACAGCTTTTCCAGACCATATGCACAACTGAGCTTTTCAAATAACTGAAATGGCATCTGTGGCGTCTCTGTTGTAGGTGTGTGAGGTGGAGTTTTTTTTTACGACACTGATCACAGAAACAGCTTATTAAAGGATTATGTTATACTACAGGCAGCAATGTGTAGACGCTGCTTCCAGCTCTCTTGCTATAGTGGCAGCAGCCTCTCAATAATGAGTTCTTTTTATAATGGCAAGTGTACAAACCACTTAGAGACACAGTATTATCAGAAGTGAAGACGAGCAGCTCGTGTATCCAAACAAACCGCGAGTGAAGAGCGTTCATTGTTCTAATAGAGGAGGAAGAAGCTCATAACCGAATGCTGTCTTCATGTAGGATGCATGCATGCACTAACATTTCTGGTCGTCTGCAGCTAATCTCTGCATACCTGGAGAAAAAGCAAAGAACAGCTGTGATAGTAGGTATCAAAGACCTTCCCTCGTGCCCTGACATTGATACTCCTGATCAGTCTGAACCTTTAAGAAGCTACGAATGTCTTCTTCTACTGTCCACCGGCAGGAAATCTGCACTTTTTTTGGTAAAAAAGCTGTTGGGCCGAGCACACCGCTGCTCTTCATTTAAAACTCTAAATGTCATGTCTGGTGCAGGATAGTGAACGCATTGCAATCTCTCACTTAGCAGCAATCTGTCTGCGAACGCCCCATCTCGCCCCGTCTCCTCTTTTCTTTCTTCTTTTTTTCCCTTCACCTCATCTTGCTGTATTTCTCTCATCTCTCTTTCACCATCTCACCTCCTCCTCCTCCTCCTCATTTCTCTCATCTCTCTTTCACCATCTCACCTCCTCCTCCTTCTCCTCCTCCTCTCACGTTTCCTCTCGCCTCTCATTTTCTCCATCTCACCTTTTCTCCACCACCACCACCGCCGTCTGAGTCTCATCTCATTTGCTCCCCCCTCAGGCTCTCTGACACACAGCATCCACAGAGGGGCCGAGGGGAGGCGAGCGAGGAGCTGATGAAACTCCCACCTCGTCTTTCCTGCTAGTCAGCTAACATTTGGGCTCATGAATCACTGAATTATTACAGTGTGTGGGAACGGACGCGAATTCCTCCGAGTGTGCATCAGCGAGCGGCGTTTTTTTTTTTTCATCCCATTCTGTCTCACTTGTGTTTTTTTTTTTATTAATCATTTGGATGCTCTGAATAAAGTGGTGTGTTGGCTTCAACTTGAATATTCTTGGAGCAGAGATCACAGGTTGCGTCCCCACAGAGTAAAACCGTTCACGCTTGAATGAGTCGAGCAACAAACCTTGCGCTGACTAAGAATGTTTGATAAATGTTCAAACAAGGAGGACGGCAGAAGAAAACAAAGGGCGTTTTGAGGTTTTTGAACTGTTCTTTATTCCAGTGTTTCTATTAGACACCAAAGTATGTTGTCTCTTTTTTTTTTTTAAAGGCAAAATTACATCATTTATCAGAAACTGTCAAAACAAGAAGGACTGTCGGACTTTCCTGCCGTCCTTGAACTTTACATGTGAGACATACAGTTTTGTGCATAAAAACAAGCCTAAACTCATGATATTTAATAAAATCAGGTTATTCTGCATGTCTTATGTCTAAGATAATCCATTTGCTTTAATCAAAACCTGTAAAATATGAAAAATTCTGCATTTTTCTGCACCACCATGAAGCCATTTGTGACTCAGCTCACATTGGAAAAAAAATTATCATTCTGGATTGAACTGCAGGCAGTGTTTACACGGAGTAGATAGGATTCAAGCATGAAAACAAATCTAAAATGTAAGAAATGTGTTATTTATAGTATGTGGAGCCACTTTTATCAGTATTGGTAACACCTGTGGGCACTTATTGTCATGGGTTCTGTCTGCTTCTACATATTGTTGTGCAATCCACAGATGGGCAGGACCTTCTATTGCATTAGAAAATAACCCCACAGCGAGTAAAAAATGTGTAAGGAGCAAAAAAAAATAACATGTAAAATGTGGGTTCAGTTATACGTCGACATTTCAAATGATGCTGTCTGACGAGTAAATCTCGTGACAGTTCCGTCAGCAGTGAAGGCAGACACAGACCACACTGGGCCAGAATTTATTTCCCAACCCCAGTATTTATGGCCCCACGTGCCTGTATGTTGATATTCAGCGGGCCGTCTCTGATCCATAATAGCAGGTGGCAGCTGCCATCCCAACTGAACACATCTCACACCTCGGGCAGTTAGCATTTAGCTCTCGGTAAATGTATCGTGCGTGAATTTCTAAATAAAAAACTGATTTTGACTACAAATGAACATGTAAATGTGGGTTTGTTTTCTTCAATCACTCAAGGATTCTTTTGCTAGGTGCACTATTGGAAGTTATTTGTTGATTATGAAGTAAATTAAAGCTCAATACATTGTTCATATGATGAGGCAGGACTTACATGAGTTTTTTCTTATTGCTGTGTTGTACCATAAATGGAGTGATTTGTTAAATCTGTAATAAAAATCAAGCATTTGAAGTCAGATAATTTGTCAGATGATCATTACTTTGAATTTTTGCAAAGCTTTGGGAAACAAATTTCGTGGTTTGACATCACAAACATCACAAATGAACAGATTGTGAGTGTTTTGTTTTTATTATTATCAAGAATTCTTTGATTGCTGGATCAGTTCAAAACTCGAGCATCAAATTGTCTGTTTGACCCCAAATTTCCAAGCTGCTTTT
>NW_007578556.1:235537-275237 GCF_000690725.1 Stegastes partitus | reverse complement strand
GTTTCTGGTCATCTTATGGCCTCTTAGCTCTGGTTTCAACTCTAGAGAACCACATGAGGGTCACTAGCAGCTAAATGTTGTCGCTAATTTCCAGAGGATGAATCTAAACAGTCGAGACGTGGAAAAGAAAAACTAAACGTTGACCTCAGCAGAGTTGAGGTAAGCTTCAGTAGGTTCCTCTGGATTTGTTACAAAGAGCAAATCACAAATTCACATTACACACTGTCAGTTAATCCCTTGTTGAAATGGAAAAGAAAAAAAAAAGAAGTGTAAATGCATGCAGCTTTAAGTAAAATGACATTCTGTCATTGCTACTTTGCTTTAAGTACTCGGTCTAAACACTTCTTTCACTGCAGGAAGGCTTCCTTGTTGCCATTCATTGCAAATCAAGGCATTTGCTTGAAAAAGGTGACTGATCCTTTTCCACACACACATATTGATTTTTCCGAATGTCCTGTAGCACAATCGATGCGCCGACAACAATGCCCAACAGTCTGCAGTCTTTTGCTATATTGCAATAAACCCATAATATGCCACTGCCTGCAGCGCTTTTCATTAATGATGCCTGAAAGACAAAGAAATCTTACCTTATTCAAATGACTTTTGAAGCATGGCTGTTGTCCTTGAATACTAATGGTAATTTGCCAGAATGTGCGAACCAGAGAGGGTGAAATCAGTAAGTTGCTCACTCCTCAGAGGATCTCCTCAGGGCGCAATATGTCTTAGTCCTGTCAGCCGGTGACCTTTGTGTATCCCTCCCTGATTTCTGAGTTTGTAGAGCTGTGCTGTGTGTCACACTCCGCTGAAAAAGGGCAATAGTCTCCATGCTAAGGAGACGCCAGTGACAGCGTGAATCACATGGGAATCGGTGGCATATTTTCATGGCGTTTGAAGGACTGGAAGGCATGATTTGCAACGAGCACGTCCTTCGCCAACTTCCGTCCAACAATATTTTTCTTAAGTGCCCGGCTGACCCTTGCGTCTGACGAACAGCGAGGGCAGCGCTTCCGCAAAGACGCATGTTAACCTCTGCCATTTGCGAAACTGTATGTCAGCCTCCATAACCGCGCAGGTTGTGAGTGGTTTATTAAGGTGCATTAATCTCTCCCTGGCACATTCACAGCGGAGGTCAAATATCACGATCGTGACCTTGGCCGACCGGTTTTCATCAATCACAATCTGATGAGACGGGAGTGATGTCACGCCGAGCTCGCCGTTCGATCTGCATATCAGTCACGGCACGTACAAGGCTGGAGTGACCCCTGATAACTGTTGTCATTGATCAGCAGTCGTGTCAGGATTGAATACGGAAACTGGATGCGAGGAAGCTTCTTCCAGACAGCTTCGTGTTGCAAGTTGTCTGAGGTGAAACTGCTGAGCCTTGTGTGGAGATGTGGGGTTTCTTTTTTGCAAGCTGGTGCAAAAAAAGTGTCACCCTAATATGAAGACAACTAGATGAATTCAGCTGCAGCCCTGAAAACAATAATCAGGCCCCAGACTTGTCAGGACCTGGAGAAGTTGTGCTTGCTTTTCCAGCAGTCTTTCTCTATGAAATCAATAGTTTCATGGCCATTGGAGTGTAACTTTTCTCTCCTCTCTCTGCTCTTTCTTCTTTGTAGGATTGAGATCGCTATTGTATGAAATGGTGCACTCTCCTGTGACTTTGCCTGACATTCATAGCTTTTTTTTTTTTTCTTTTTCCATTCGTCTTTTCTTTTTTTTCTCAGGAAGCTGTTTTGTTCTTTTCCCATCTGGCTTCATTTCATCATTCGTTTAGCCAGGAATGGCGCATATCCACTGAAGCAGAGGCATGTCACACATTTTCAGACCTGCGCCCAGAGGATGATATGATAGAAATGATCAGTTGCAGCGTTTACACACATCTGGCAGTCCTTCATTCTGTCCCTGTCTTATCCTCGGGCATATATAGCAACATAAAGCAGAGTGCTTCCGTGCAGGAGCACATCCCTGCGTGTTGATGTCTGCATGTGCAAATTGCAGACACCGAGACAAGCGTACATGCCTTGAAGACATCCACATTATGTCTCAGACTATAAGCTCCGGCGTGCATGTGCATCAACAACAGCGTGTGCACGTAAGTGTCTCGCCGTTAAATGCAAGGTATTACTCGCGGTGTGTGATATCAGCTAATGCCCTGCGGATATGAGACAAGTGGGGTCTAGAAAAAAAAAACTAATATTTGCACGGATTGTTATCTTTATAAGGTCTTGGTGCTTTATGAAGCTGTAAACCCTGGACTTCATTGAGCAAGGACAGTATGGAAGTCAAGATAAGGGGAAAAAGGGGCCCAACTGGGGTTCAAGTATCGTGCTGTTTATTAAAAGCACAAAAAGGCAGAACCAAGTAAAGGGCGAAGTTGTGACCCACTGAGCTGAGGACACTTCGATAGAGGGTGTTGTAGTTTGGATCCATGCATTGATTTATGGCCTAAATTTTAACATCATATTCCCTACAGTAAAGTTTATATAGATTTGGGGTTAAGGGTTTAGTACCATGTATGTAATGGCAGTCTTGAGTTTCCAGTGACTCCTACAGCTCTTAACTTTCTATGATGGAATGACTGAAGCACATGTGTCCATGTCACAAAAACATTCTTGCAAGTGACTACAGCTGCTGATCCTCTGAGCCAATTTAAATACTTGTGACATCGGCACATAACACTCATTAGACCGGCACTGGTATTATAGTAGATACACCTACCAGCTACAACATTAATACTTAATAATGTGCAGGTCCCCCTTGTGCAACCATAGCAGCTCTGACTTACAGAAGCCTCCACAGCCCTCTGAAGGTATATGTGGTCTTAGGCACCGAGCACACCTTTTGAGTTCCAGGAAATTGTACAGTGGGGGCCTCCGGGTATTGTTCTTCCAGAGGCTACTGCCATCAGGAAACAGCATTGCCATGAAGGAGTAGGTGGTATGTGCCAAAGTAACATCCACATGAAAGCGAGGACCCAAGGTTTCAAAGCTGAATGCTGCAAATAAAGTGGGCCAGAGAACATCATAGCATCCTGGTGATAGAGGCATTATCAGTGTACAAACAGGAAATGTAGAATGTCTTTATAGCTTCAGTGAAATGTATTAGATGCACAATAAACAGCCTGTCATACTTTGATAAAAGATCCCCTTGAAGATCTGCCTCCCGCAACTGCCGTCTCCCTGGATCCATTAGTCTGCTGCAGCTTAGGCCTTTCCTCACCCCTGTCCATAGACCTGCATGCTGCAGCTGGTGGGAACTGGTATTTGCCTTTGTGAGACGGACTTCACAACTCAACAGCACCCTGTGTCCCTCACCACCTCTTCATATGTGACTCCTGCAGTAAGGCCTGACGGGCTTGACGTTGGGGTGTGCACAAGACCGGTACAGGGTCTTTGTCCAGTGATACCTGGTCTAGACCAGCCTTTCAGAACTTTACCTTCAGTGTGGTGTGGCTGCTTTACCCTGGTTGTCCTCCATGTGTCTCCGGGTTTTACTTGCTTTTTAAAAAAAAAATGTATATGTATGAAGGTGAGATCATTCTTTAAATGGTTTTTACCTCATGTACCCTAATGAACATAGGCAGAAGTGGGTAAATTAAAAGTTAGATGGTTAGATTCAAAATAAACCTTTTTTTCTCCTGGTGTTCATTAAAAGTAGGCCATTTAAAAATAATCAGTCATCACAGACTTTTCGGCTACATCACCATGTACCACCATAACATCACACTACCTCAGCTGCCTTGCCTTTTCCCATAGTGAAACCTTTTGCCACCTTACGATGACTTGGTTCATCGCACCAGTCAACCTCCCTTCATTGCTTCATGGTGGAGCTCCATGCCCCTTTGTTGGCACTTTTTGATACCTTTCTATCATAGCTAGCATTAGCATTTCCAGCTATTTGTGCCCCACCAGCTGTCGCTCTTCACACGCATCAGTGAGTTTTGTGCGTCCAATGACCCTGTCTTTGGTTCACTGGTCGTCCTTCCTTGGACCAGCTTCTGTTGGTTGCAAACCACTGCATACTAGAAACACCCTGGTCGTCTAGTCAATACAATCTGCTGCCTGTCTAGGTCGCTCAGTTTCTCACGCCGTCCCTTTTTCCTGCCTCCAACATCAAATTCAAGAAGCGCCTGTCCACATCTTGACAGTTGTCATTGTAACGAGAGAATCGATGTTATTTACTTCACCTGTCAGCGGTTTTAATGTTGTCGCTGATCGCTGTGTATGGATTTGTGATTTTTTTTTAAAAACTACATCTCTGCTCGGCTATCAAGAAATCCAGTTTGATGGGTCATGTCTGCGCGGTTGACAGTGACAGCGCTTGTCTGGCATCACGAGTTCAGCAAATAATATATTCACGGTCACATATTCCCTGCAGACCAACAACATTCAGCACTGACGTTGAGAGTCATTGTTTATGAAGTGCAGGAAGGTATAGAAACAGGCATGACGCATGTTGTGAGGTTTCTTTGCATACAAATGACAGGCAGCACAAACAGAAATGCTTTAAAAGAGAGGAGGACAAAGAAGACTGCGGGAAGGAGATCTGTCTTCAGTCTTTCTCCTCGCAATCAAATTATTTTTGCATCGCTTTCAAGTATCATAGCACTTTACAAAATTGATAGCAAGCGGTTTCACACTTGGAAGTTACACCAAACAAACCAAGATTGCCTTCAACTTAAAGGCAAAGAAAACAAAGTCAGTCAGCGCACAACCTTTCAGGCCTGGTGAACAAGTTTTTAATTTAGCAACTCTGGCTAGAAGCCTGTCTTTCCGGCGGAGTTTCGATCGAAGGTTAATAAGGACAATATTCCGCCACATCTGATTTCGTTTCCCCTCTGCCGCGGAGGAGAGCAAGTGAGGGAGAACATTTGGTTTGTTGCAGGAGGATAGTTGGATAAATGAGTTCATCTGCGGGGGGAGACGCCGCGCTGACAAACAACCGTTGCGGCAGGAAGCCCTACAGCTGTTCTCCGCGACCTCTCGCGTACGTCTACTAAAAAATCCGTGAGCGCTTCAGCCGCCGGACCAAGAAGCTGTAACTGAGTCCATCTAAATAAAGTGATTTAAGATTGGTTCCAGTCAAGCTGCGGTACACTTCATGGGCAGTAAGAATGCAATCTGTTCTCCAATAACAAGAAAATTCCAGCACATATGTCACGATGACATCACTGAGCGGCATTCCTGCACCGCGGAGGGAAAAAAACTCAATCTCGGCTTGAAGGATATTAAATAAAGGGCGCTTGCTTTTGCTGTTTTGCAGGGAGCACACACTGTAATGTCCCATTTATTGGTGACGTTTGTTGACTAAAATCTACACAACTAGAATTAGAACCAAGTGTCTGATAACGTGGCTGAGATTTAAATTGCAGATCATGTGAAATCTACAATAAAACAGCCATTTTATATCACTGGAAAGAAAACTTGAGCCACATGTACCAGCTGTAGCTTCCAGTGGAGTGAACCAGGGACCATGTTGGAAACTGTTCGAACATCCAAACCTGACAAAAATGAAAGTCTGACTGGTTGAGTTATGTAGAAGTTGACGGGATTGAACTCAGCTTAGAAACAGCCTTAAAAAAAATCCCTGCAAAGAGACTCCTCAGCGCTGGAATCTATTTGATTGACAAGTAATCACGGGGAAGTGCGTGGAATCACAATGGTGCTGCAGCACGGTCCTTTGCTTTGCATGAGAAATGTTGACAAAGAAAAAGCATGGCCATGATTGCCACTTGAGCTGTGTTTGTCTTGACGGCGACACCATTCCAGCAGATTGCACTGATGCGTCCTCTGAATTTTAATGCGCCGAGTTACTTACTGCACTTGCAACTTTATCTGAAAAGGCATTAAGCTCAATTTGTCATGGGAGCTGCTGTAAGGTCACTTCTGTTTACAGTTATGAAATCTCACAGATTGTATAAATTTACGGCTGTTAACCCGACACAGGTATCCTCCTAATAAACGCGGAGTCTGTTTTGCGTCTTGTTGGCTGTTGAATCAGGTCTTGTTAACCTTTTACGGAGCCGTATTCGTAATTATGCAGACGGAGCATTTTCATTGTCTGTTTTCTTGTATGGCATTTGCAAGACATTTGTTTTAAGTGGAAACATGATTCAGATGAACGGATTCGGTTTGCAGGAGGAAGTGAAACGACACTGCTCGTTCATGCGTCGTCTCTCCCGCTGTTTTGCACACGTATGCTAGAAAACAGTGACATTTAAAGAGAACAAACGTCCTCAAATTTGCTCTCCAAATCACTAACTTCACAATAATACGCAATGATGGAAATGACAAACGTTATCTAAGACGGAGAAGTCGCTGCAACACGTGCTGCATGGAGTTGGGGACGTGAGGCCGCCTGCATCTGCTCTAAATGTCAAGGAATAGTTGATTTGGGTGTGTTCGCTCTCACGGAAGTCTGTCACCGGCTCTTTTGGGGGCTTTAATTTGTAGCTTCCCCTAGCAAGCTAATTTATTTTTCTGATTGCATGTTGTTGTTTTCATCTGTTTTTAAAAGCAGGATGTCTGACAACTGCATGAAATGTCTTTAAAAGCAATCAAAAACAGCATTTGTTTTCTTTAATTGGGATAATTTAATTATTTTAAAAGCTGAATAAAGGTTGCACAAGTCTGATTGATGAATTACTATAAATGCAACACCTACAGATACTTTAACACTTTAATCACTTACTTTTGCTCTTTAACTGACTTAAATTTACAAAATGCATGTGACAGATAAATCTCATCCTTCTTTTTTTTTTCTAGCTAGAACGTAAATTGAAATTTGGACACATCATTTTTTTCTCGATGCATTTCTTTTTTTTCCAATTGTTGCACGCTAGCATCACAGATTTAATATTCTCTCTACTGAGTGAGAAAAAGATCCGCTGCAGAACCAAGAAGTGGTTTTGATCTTCAATAGCTGGTATTTTTTTTTAAAATGCTTCCAACATGTACAGTTTGTACTATTTTAGAGAAATGCCTTCACCGGTAACATCAGCTAAAAAATAAAACCCCCACAGTGCATCCCATCATGTTTAACATAATACAGTATAATATAATTAGAATAAATGCTTTTTCTAACAAACTCTTCTGTAAATTCTTATCTGTCGCCCTCGAGCGATCAAATAGTAATTTGGTTACGAGTGTGTTTCTCCCACTCATAAATACCGATATAAGTATCCTTGTCGTAATGGAGAATATTACAGGACTCGAATATGAAGTGATTTGTTTAACACGGCGCTGCAGCAAAAATAAATCACCACTCATCACTCATTAACGCTGACAGATCATTGTTGCAGCGGCGAACAAACGTGTCCCTCAGTGCCACGAGGATGAAAGATGAGCCTTTGGCTTTGAACTTGAACTGTACTTGCCCCTTTTTTCTCCTGGTCTCTCAGATCCTCATTTGAGAATACCGCTAAATTGCAAAGCCCTTTATCGAATTTAATTTGATGGATCTGAAGTGTGTTTGAGCGGGTCTGGGGGGGTTCTGTGACCTTATTCGCGCCGGTCGCACATCGGCTCAATCTCTTCGCGCCGAGGCCATTATGTGTGTGGTAAAGTTTATCGATCGGTGAAATCATTTCCCATATGTGTTATTGATATGTCGAAGCGCCTGGACACGACACTAACCTCCTCCCCGGCCGTGCTGAGGTGTGCGCAAATAATCATCATTTTAATGGAGTCTGCCTGGGTTATGTTAACGGGGTCAGCGTGAGTAGCTAACCTGGAAGAACAACACCCTTCTCGCGGCAGATGGTTTATACGGTCAGGCTGAGAAAAGCACAAGTGTAATAAACATTAACAGTGGCTGGATTGCATTTATTCGTCCCATTAAGCCACACAGGTGAGTCAGCATACACAGTTCCAGGGCTCTACGGTGCACTTAAATGGCTAACAGGGGTTTTGATTAATGTTATGGCAAAAAAATACATATTTTATCATGAGATTGCTCGCGGTTAGGAGCACCCAGAGCAATTATAATAATAATAATAATAATATGAAGAGGAACACACACAGTTTTCCCCCAGAATGGTGTTTCTTCAATGCACAGAAATACACATTACTGTTGTTGCTAAGTGGAAGTAAGAAAAAAGGGGATTTGGGGTGAATTTGCCCTTTAAGTTAAAGTGAAAATAACACACATATGTTTACATTTTCTTCAACTAGCATAGATTATTCTCAGTTTTTATAATCTCATTTCTATTAGTGATCATTTTTTAAAAAGAGAGAAGTAACAACCATCACATGTGAAGCAAGAGAACCAATAACAAATGGTTGGTTTATTGACTTTTAATGTGTGTTGATTGATCCGTGACGTCAACCCATGCACTGAGCAACATGCAAGAAAGCTAAAAAGTTGCTACTACCTACCACTCAGTCCTCAGCGAGTTAAACTACTTTCTTTCTATACTCTATACATTAAATAGTAAAGATGAAAATGCAGCAATCCATGCTCGTTTTTTTTGGAAAACCTAAAAAGTAATAATAATAAAATTAACTTACTTGAAGCCCCTAATTAGTGATGAATGAGGTGTGCAGACATAGAGTCCATCAGTTTTGGGATCTTAATTCAGATTGCAACACTTTAATCTACAAAAAAAGACTAAATAAGAACATTAACGCCATAGAATTTGACTGATGAGATCCTGAGACATTATGCTTTAGATGAGTCTCTTGTAAATATAAAGGAGTTGCAACATGAACTATTCCTAAATTCAGTCGAACATTTGATCATGTTGTCAGTTCAATCAGACGTTTATGCCTTACGACAGATGATCCTTGATGATGTGGATGTTGGGATGAGGACCATTTGGGTGCGAGATCTCAAGCACAGGGCCTGGCTGTGTGCCACATGCTAATAACACAACACCAGCTGTGTCATTTTCATAGAAATGGCTTGTACATAAATGAGTTGGAGCATAAGGAACCTGCCATGAAACACTCCTGGATGTAGGGACTGTTATGCCCCAGTCTCGGGGAACCTTGAGCATAACATGAATTTTTGCTCCACACCAGTCTTTCCACCTCAAAGAAGGCCAGCAATCAGCACAAGCCAGGTATCAAACCGAGCAGTTTCTTTTATTTTTACAATGTAGAGGGGGAACATAGGCCAAAACAACAAACAAAACCTATTCTATATGAACCCTGACTATCAGAAAAGAAAAAGCAAATAAAAGACAATGATCTTACCTACCTACCTAGTAACAAAAAAATAGGAGAAAATGGTTCAAAAGAAAAAGGCCTCTCCCTCCTACTCTGCTCTCTAACTACAATTTTTACAAAGAGTCACTACAAGACTCGGGATCTGTTGCACACGATCCTGGAACAAACACGTTACTGCTGCATCCTCCTGCAGAGCAGTTGCGAAGGCCTGCTGGCTTTCTCTGAGGTGGCGAGGCTGGAGGTGAGGAGGACGAGTGCAGCTGGCGGGCTGTTCAAATAGTGGATGGACCCGCCCTCTGACCAATTGCGTGGCTGGAATCCGGCGCGGCAGCAGGTGAGACAGCCAATCCAGGGTCACCACCTGCTCCTAATCCATTCGTTCATCCCACGCACACACAATCACACTGAGGACAGAAACACAAAAGCACTAGATGACCCACAGGGACAAAGCTAGGAATCCTGTTCCTCAGACACCAACTGCACCATCCTGACCAGGCTTTGGGCATAATTATTGACAAATGGTGCCACTTTCATCTGCTTTGTGCTTCATTCTGGGTGTTCACAATCTTAAAGAAGCCATGTGTTTGAGGGTATCAGCTCAGGAGATCTGTGCGATCATGGCAAAAAAAGTGTTCCCCTCATGCCTCTCCAGTTGGTGGGGTCTTGTGTTTACCAGTTAAGACTCCACTGTATAGTTAGATGTGAAGAACACAACCCTGACAACACAAAACAAACCCAACCAACCAGAGGGTTCAGTCATCAAGAGCTCGCTGAGTCTTCTTCATACATCAGACACTCACTGGTGCAACCAGATGCCGACAACCAGAATGACTCCATCAGATAGATCTTCGGAGCCTGTGGGATCTCCTCGACTTCGACTGGAAAGTTATAAGCCCCCCCAAAAAAAGACTGCTCCAGGCAGATATTGCTCCCTCTGCCAAGATCATGTGCTTAGGTGAAGAAAGTGGGAACCTCTGCACAGTACCATCAGCTCATCTGTGTGCCAGTGCAATCTACTATAATAGCCTCGTGAGTGCCAACAACTTTGTGGAGGACGGAGGCCAAATTGCAGCACCTAATGATCTTTGCGGCTGGCGAGCACGACTCCCGGACTCAAACAGCTTTGCACATCTTCAATGGGGAAACTTCGGATATGCCAGGAGTGGAAACAGAGTACACGCCACCTTGTCCCCATTAAAACCCCTAATCTGTGATGCTAAGCACTCTGCGGGGAAAACACGCTGGAAGTGTTTGTTGAAAGGATATCTCAGTACTCAGGCAAACAAACAGAAAAAGCTCCATTTCTATGAATCTTGAGACTACTTGACAGCATCTTGAACTTGGTACGTCACTTCACTGAAGGATCTATGTAAACTTGCCAGTGTAGGAACAAGTAGTTACTTAACCTTAGAAATGAGTCATAACTTGATGGTGCACATGTGTCCTTAACATTTAACCCAAGCTGTTGCCATGAATGTTTTTACAACAGGTTGTCAGAACAATTCAGCATTTCATTGAGTGCTACCCAGCTGTGACTTAAGATCCACTTACTCTAAATATTTTTAGTTTAAATGCGCCTGAAGTGGCTATTAACACACAGTCCCATGATAAGACATCAAATAGCACCACACCCCTGAATATAAATATATATTTTCTTATAAATTGCCATATTTCTAGTAACCGTACGAATGCAGTTTCAAATACAAGTCTGCACCAACACCTGATAAAAATCGATGACATATATGGCTCCATAGCTACCAAATGATCTGCTGTTTACACCATCTGTCTGCTAACTTTAAAATCCTCCAGTGCAAAGGTTCACGTCTCATACAGAAGCTCCAGAGAATAAATCTTACAAGACGTCAGTAGGTAACAGCAAAAAGCCATCAGGGAGAGATCCACCTACAGAAATGTATACAGACAGTCCTAAGAAAAGGTTCGTTCTATACTCTACAAGTCATTCGCAGAAGTCATAACACAAGTCTGGAGTTCAGGATCTGTGGCTGTCTTGTCCTGCGAATGTCACCCCCTTTATGTTTGGCTAAGGTTAGAGCTAATCTCTGAGTCCAGCAACAAATACCGGTGACTTTCCTCAGCCGCACGAAATGAATGCCAAGGTGCATTAATCATAACTCATAGATGAAATGTCAATTGCGAGATGCAGAGTGATCAGAGGCGGACCGGAGTGTTCTTCGTGGAGATGGCTCCGTCTGAAGAAAATCATCTGACGACGGCAGCGTTCCTTGATCAGTCCAGCTCCCCACCAGCCTCACCAGGTGATCTCAGTTTCTTTAATCTGTCTAATGGAGTCCGCGAGGCTTTCTTTTCATCAGATATACTGTGTTTTATCCACACACACACACACCTACTCCTGATTGCCCCAAAAAATAAAAAAAAAGATCGCACTGACCCAGCCGGTAGGTGGATGAAGATGGTCGGGTCAGCGGACGGTTACAGGCTGCGTCTTCGAAAAAGCTGTCAAGATAAAAAAAGGGATGACTGTTAACAGCTTTCTGGTTTTAGAGGTCTGTGAAACTTGACCCTTGTTTTTCTTTATTTAACACATCACAGACCTTAACTTTACTCACTGTGCAGAGCCTCAGAGGACAAGTAGAGGAAAATATTATATATAGATGACCTTCTACACCCACACCTCTGTCAGCTGTTAGGATTCAAAGGTTTAGAATGCTGTGATTTGAAATTGTAGAATGTCATGATTTGAATTTAAAATGTCTTAAATTGAATTTTAGGATTATTATTTAGATTTAGAATGCTATGATTTGAATTCCTGAATTTTATGATTTAAATTTGGAATGTTATGATTTTAATAAAGGATGTTATTATTTGAATTTAGAAGGTTATGATTTGAATTTTAGAATGTTTTGATTTGAATTTTAGAATGTTATGATTTGAATGTTAGAGCTATGATTAGAATTTTAACATGTAGTGATTTTAATTTTTAGAACGCCATCATAACATTCTAAAAAAATTCAAATCATTCATTAGAATGTTTAAAATTTTAGAAGTTTATAATATAAATTTAGAATGTTGTAATGTGAATTTTATGATTTGAATTTAGAATACTTTTATTAAAATTTAATAATTTGAATTTAGAGTGCTTTGATTTAAATTTCAGAGTGTAATGAGTTGAATTTTAGAATCTGAATTTAGAATTTGAATGCTTTGATTTGAATTTAAGTGTTGTGATTTTAGAATTTTATGATTTAAATTTATAGCGTTTTGATTTGAATTTTAAAATGTAGTGATTTTAATTTTTAGAATTGTATTATTTGAATTTTAGAATGTGTTTTGAATTTTAAAATGTTCTGATTTGAATTTAGGATGTTTTGATTTGAATGTTAGAATGTAGAGATTTGAAAAGATTTTTAAGAATTTTGTGATTTTATTTTGAGAATGTTATGATTTCAGTGTTAGAATGACATTGACCTACTTTAAAGTGTGACACCATTGAGAGTTCAGATAGAAGTACGTTATGTGGCGTGACTGGTTTGACAAGCTGCAACTGGAAGAGACGGAGTCGACGGTAAAACTCTAGACTTAAATTTTGCACTAGAGCCATCCTTTACATTCATTTCCCTCTAGATTGGCAAATTTTTGCTTTTGTCTTGCACAGGCGACGGACGCTGGCAATACCTTGAGAAATCCTCTGACTGTGTTCCATCAGCAGCAACAACAATAGGCAATAAAAACGTCAACTTCACGGTGCTAGCCGAATAGAAAACCTAAATTTGACAAAGAAATTGCACAAATCATATCTTAAAAACGTTCGGCGTGACAGAATGCAAAGGAATATTTTCTCTTTCTCCTTCCCGAGGCCTCGCTCTCGCCGTTAGTCAGTCTGGTCGATCAGTTAATATTCCGGACATGCAACAGCGAGCTGATCCATGTTCCATTTATGCCTCATTTCAGCGGTGAGGGAAGCATACAGATCTTATCGAGTATCTGTGTTTCACTGCGGTGTTAGTCAGCTTTGGAAACCATGTCAACTAAGTAAAAGTATATTGTTACAGTACGACAAGTCAGTGGATCAAAGGATCAAAAAGAACTCATAAATAAAATAAAAAAAGACTCCTGTAAGTCTAGATATTGCTCAGAAAACAAAATCACTTGAGAAGGAGGGCCTAGCAGAACAACAATAAGATATAAGTGTGATATATGACTGGAAATGAAAGTGAGCTACAATAAGAGCAGAGTGTAAAAATACTGGCAATGATTCTGAGGTAGCTGCACCTGAACTGAAATATTGCACCTGAAATATAGAAGTATTGCACATTTCCTCAGCGCATAAGAGTGACAAACATCTGCAGCTCGGTTCTGCAGATGTGCAAAGAGCAACTCGTGTTTTCAGTCCCGTCCAGCTTGTTGTCTGCGTGCACACCGAGGCGCTTTTAATCCTCAACGATGATTGGCTCGTGAGCGGTCGTGCGCCTCCTGAAATCCACCACCAGCTCTCGAGTTCTTGTCGAGTTGTAGGTGGTTGATTTCACTCCACTCCACAAACTTGACCGCCTCACTCCTGCGCTCGGCGTCGTGTCTCCTGCTGATGCGGCCCACTGTGGCATCCAAAACCTTCCACAGATAGCAGAAGTTTGTTAAGCTTCATTTAAAGTTATAAAAGTCTCAGCATCCTTTCATCCAAAGAGAAACACTTTTTTTTTTTCCCCGCCCAACCACAGCACACAAATTCATTTTGACGGAATAATATTGACAAAGAATTGTCCGAACCGGTTACTAATCCATCACAGCTGCGGGATGAGACGCCTCTTCTTGACTTCACTGCTGCCATTAAGCTTTATGTAAATTAGCGTCTTAGCATATAATTGTTTAACCAAGATTGAT
The DNA here is from genome assembly GCF_000690725.1 of Stegastes partitus. Classification (NCBI taxonomy): domain Eukaryota; kingdom Metazoa; phylum Chordata; class Actinopteri; family Pomacentridae; genus Stegastes; species Stegastes partitus. The sequence goes on along the minus strand of NW_007578556.1, from coordinate 261,207 downwards.
GTCTAAATTTACCTTGCAGTGGCACGAAGCGTTCTCCCAAATGGAGCCTTTTCTCGTTCACACCCCCACCCACCACCACCACCGCCGCCGCCACCTTTTTTTTTTCTTCTTCTCCTCTTTCTCTCTCCATAACAAAATCGCACACAGCAAACAAAGCTTAAACGCAGCATCTGGCCACAGAGACAGTTTGACAGTTTTTCTGCGAGGTGGTAAGTGGTGACTTTAATGAAGATGCATCACGCCTGTTCCAGATTTATCTCCTATCGTATGGCCCAGCAGATGCTAATGTAGTGTACAACCTCCACAGGAGAAGCCCCCTCGTTTCTACACGCCGCTGCATCCTCATCAAGGCTAATACACCCGCAGATCCAAGCAGCAGGTCTGTTAGCACCCTTCCAAAACCCTCGCTGGGAGTTCACTGTAGACACAGGATTACAACCCGCCAGTGTGTGTGTGCGCTGCGTTTCTCTGGCAGGGCTTCAACGGCAGATGGTTATTTTTTATGAGTATTAGAGTACTTCAGTCATCTTATTATGCGTCGTGTGTTTTTTTTCCGAATTCATCTACAGTAAAGCCAGACAGTAAAAGCAGACAGGAGAGCTTCCCAGGAGTGTGTGTGTGTACAGTAGATGCGCCTCCTGCAAGGACAATTTAACAGTAATAGATCAAGACGTGGATGAAATTTGACTTTTTGTTGTATTTTTTTGCGGTAAATCACTGAAAAAAAAAAGAAGAAGAAGAAGCCGTGTCGTAACTGCTGTTGGATTTGCAGGAGCTATCTATATGCATATAGATATATTGTTATTTATTATTTGTGCAAACGTATAAAACCAAACTCTACAACGGCACGGCAATCAAACGCGCAGATGGCGGGAAAGAGAACGGGGGGCTTACGGAGTCGCGCGTGCTCTCGCATTCTGAACAAGTGCACAAGCAAAACAGAAGCGACACAAAGAAATTGGCGTTCAGCGACGGGTAAATAAATCTTTTCTAAAACCTTATATGAAGCTGTAAATGACAGTCATTCAAAGTAATTACAAAGAAAATGGCAGTCTGAACGCTGGGTTGCGCCGTAATGAATTTGATGGCTGTGCTGCATTCCAGTCTATTAAGGGTGAGAGGTGGAAAAATTGATATGTTTTCCTCTTCTTCCATGCACTTATTTGCTGTATTACATTTGCACCGACGCCGAGGCAAAAATAGTGTAATATTGATCCCGGAGCCTCATTTTTAGCCGCCGGTGATGCAAAATAACTAAGTATAGACCGAAGTGACTGTACTTTGTTGGTGTATTTCAGTAATTTTAAGGACATACTGTAGTTTTCAAAGCAGCTGGAGCCATTTTATAAGATACCTTATCCTGTGGAGAGGGTCACATGATGTGCTACAGGCAGCTTGGCCTTGTCGAGGTTGCCTGTCCGTGCCAGGGCTAAGAGCACACACACACCTACAGCCAATTTAGAATCACCAATTAACCCATGCAGCCACAAAAACAACATGCAAACCCCACGCAAAACAGCCCACCGGCAGCCTTACAAATTGCCGCACCGCCTTGTTGCCCATTGTGTCGCTGCAGCTACAGCATTTTGGGACAGCAAACAAGCGCGGCAACAAACCCGTCTGACGCGACATCGGCGTACAAACTTGTAATAATTACTGTCTAAGTCATGTTTGCGGTCTCGAAGGAGCAAAGCTGATGACTCAAAACAGTGGAGTTGCGGGCAGCAGAGTTACATTAATGAGCTGAGAAACCCTTAAAAAGCTGCAGAGATGGATGCTGAGCTCTCTGTGGCTTCGCAAAGAAGCGTATATATTCTCCTCCAAATGTAAGAGTGTTCCCGGGAAGGCTTTCAGGTTGAATGTGGAGGCATAAGTCAGCTGAAGCTGGATATGTACTGCAGATATGTGCGATTCAATTCATTTTACTCAAAAGGAACATTTCAGGTATGCCATTCTTCTGATCCACAATTGCCATTTCAAGTATCTACATCATCCGTCTTGCGAGTACAAACGGTTTCACTTCTACCATTCATGTGCTTGAGGTTTCTCTTTACAGATATCAGACGTCCACAATGCAAAGTATGAATATTGTGATGATATCTACACCTGATTTATGGTGACTTCTAATTAAAGTTTCAAATATCTACAGATTAATTCTAACTTGTCATAATCATATTTCAAAATGTTTTTAATTCCCCTGATTCAAGATGTCTTAAATCGTCCTTTTTTGATCTTTGAACAAGTCAGAGAGACGCTGTAGATATCTCAAGTTGGAGTTCTGCCTCTGATATCCTGCATTAGAGTTTCGACAAGTTATCTGTAGCTCCTGTACGTCAGAGGCTGAGGAAAGGGCAGCTTTCTTTTCAAACTTGCACTGCAACCGTAACCACATATAACATTTTAGCAGCATGTCAGAGCAGCCGGAGGCCACAGTTCTAGTAAATTTCCACCACAAATCTCTAATGAACAAAGCTCTCGTTCTCCACAAACTCCTTGCTGATGAGTTTTTTGTATTTCATGGCATTTTCTAAAAAAGCTTTTTCACCATGGGCACCAAAATCACTTCTGATGACTCTACCGCTGAGCCTTGCTTGAGCGGCATCGTGCACAACAATTCGGACGTCATGACGACAATTGAGATATCTGCAACTGTTATTTAGACCCAGTCCAAACTGAATTACAGATGGTTATAGATCTTGAGTAAGACTTCTTACTAAAATGGATTTTCTAGTAGTGTGTGGCAGTTTATTGCTCCTTTTTTCTGTTGCATGTGCTGTGCATGTTTTTTCAGGCTGGGCGGAGCCATGGCGAAGGAGGACTCGCTCGTTGATTCACCGCACCTGTCTCCTGTTACAATCAGCGCTGCTTTTAAGCCGGCTTCTCCCCACACTGCAGCGCCACATGATTCACTCTGCTTGGAGCAGTAGATCGACCAAAGAAACTGTTTTCTCGAGGTCTCCAGTTGTTCTGATTGTTAATCCGAGCCTCTTGTTTCCTTCACCACCACCAGAGCCTCCACAGCCTGACGCCGTTCCCACGACTCCGCCACCAGCCACAGCACTCCGGTCGTGTTCACGGGTTTTCCACGCATCGGGCACTTCTCCCCTGTAGCACGGATTTCTCCGCACTGGACACTTCCCTGGAGTTCCTGGATCCCCCCTCACCTCCTCCACTGAAGAACCTTTGAGCACCTCCCTTTCCCCCGCTTCCTTGGTGTAGCACAATAAACCTTTTTTGTCACCACACCTGCTTCAACTGTCGCATTCTGGGTCCCACTACACATATTAGGAGCTTCTCCTAACATACCCAAGAGACCAGCCTTTGCACCCTACGTGGAACCATTTTTCTTTGACTTAAGTTAATTTACTGTCTGGTCAAAGTTGGGGCATCAAAACATTGTGGTCAAGTTTCAGGAAATGGGAAGTTTATAGTGGATAATTTAACAACCATAAACACTCGTTGGAAGCTTGGTTAAATTTAGGCACCAAATTTACAGAGTTGGGTTTGGAAAAATCCCACGGTTTGTGCTAAAATATGTTAATTTCACTAGACGTTTGAAGCTTCTTACCCACGTCTGGGTTACCGAGATGATGAGACCTGACCCATCGAATACATGAATCACTGGCTGAAAAGGTGTGACAGCAAAGCGATAAAATAAATGGTAAAGATATGTTGATTTGACATCAGTTAAGACGGGAACATTTCTGCACCATAAAAGACCCCCGTCCACATTACAGCTACCATTCTGATCCCTTGTTAATGTAACATATGCATTCGTGCAGCCTTAAGGACAGGACTAAATACTTTATCCACGACTTTTTGCATGTTTAGTCAGGTCTGTGTTGCATGAAATGGAAACCAGAAATCTAAAGTGCACCTCCTCCAGTTGTCTCCTTAACAGGGTTAAGTGTTTCAAGTTCGTTTCCCCTCCAGTCAAACCTCACAACCCAACATATCAGAGAAGAGTGGGCGGCACCAGACCTTGTAGGATAACATGCATCAAACCCACGGCCTGTGTTCAAGTCATTTCTTAGTCAGTCAGCAGTCCGTGGATATTCCAAAAAGTCTGCTCCTCGACCCGATTGTATCCCACGCCTGATTTCGGCGCTAATTCAAGCCTCACACCCAATATCATTTGGCAGTAATGCAAAGGTAAAAGCGGTGGCAATCTCAAAGGGATCCTTCAGTCCTCACTTCCATATGCTCTGCTTTGAGCCAATTTATATTTAGTGTTCTCTTTAACCTCTGTGTTATCTGGAATTCACAGGCATGAAGGACAGAGGATGAAACGAAATGTTTATTGAGTTGTAAATATTGTAAATGGAATCATGATGTGGCGCCCCCTCCTCGCTAGGCTTTCCAATTACGGGAGGGTAATAAGCCTCCTTTGTCAGGTCAAATCCAGCATGTCTAGCTCTATGATTGCTCCTGTGGTAAGTAAAAAAAAAAAACTGGCATAAGTGCTGTGCTCAGGAGACACGCTGTCGCTTGGAGGAATTGTCCGGCTATCTGTTGTCTCCCGAAGCCGCTCTTGTTGACGCTTGTTACAGTTAAAACAGGTCGTTAAGTCTTTATTAGGAGCATCCTTGTGATGTCCTCGTTTGTCTCATTTCAGTTCAATTCACCCTCCGCGTAATTGCTTTCCGTCCTGTTAAATATGGTTAATATTTACAGTAAGATCCAGCTTCGCACACACTCGAGCGGGCTTTACGGCGGCGTCGCACAAAGCCGGTTAATAATTGATCAGAAAGGCGCGCACGTGCGGCGGATGTTCACATGCCGACCGGCTGCTCCGTCGTTTCGGTCTCGTAAACCGACGTTTTACGAGCCTCGTGTAAGAGTGAGTTAGACCCGACGTAACAAGGCGCCGCGCGGAGGTGAACGAAGCACATCTGCTGAAACAAAACACTTGAATTAAAGGATACGGCCGCAGCATTTCATAAACATGCCACGTTTAATCTCAGGCAAACTAGCGAATGCAGCCTCTTAACATTTGAACCCATAAAATTTTTACCGCGGGGGTAATTACGTTTCCTCTAAAACAATTTAGCAGCAAATTAAATCCATCTTGACTAAGAGAAAAAGTAACGAACCAGCAACGATTTGTGTGTGTGTGTTTGTCTCCAACACAATACCTTCAAAGCCGCCGGAGGAAGTTTGAATCCTCCTCAGGTTTTGACTGAGATGTGTAATGTAGCAACACAAAGCGGACTTCAGCGGCAGCTTGTGAGTTCAGCTGTGGGCCTTGAAGCTGACTGTGGTGGCTTTAGCGAGGGAAGAAACGATTCTCATTTAAGAGCCACAACCGTCCTCCTCAGCGGTTCAATTCAAAAAAGTTCAAGGATGTGTTCTTCTATATTATTAATGTTTTGGTTTCCCTCTCATTCAGGAGCCACTTACTCATTTTATTCCGCTAGAGGATGATGCACAGCTCGCAGTTAAATAAACCGATCCTGCTCTTTGTCACTAATATTTTACTACCATCAAAACGCGTCGCCTTGGTTCGGGCCTCTGAATCGCCGTCCAAGGTTACACTTTATATTGCACACATAAATCATGCTTAACTGTAGTTATATAACGCTTAACTAATCCATGACTCATGATTTAGCACTTGAATAAATGAAGGATGTATTGTGAACTGGAATGATCGAGCCACTTGCGATCAGTTCACACCTGTTTTCTGTTGCAGAGTGTGTGAAAGTGAAGTCAGTTTTAAGCTTTTAGGTTGTTTATATGTAAATCATCTGCGAGTAATTAATTGCTAATGGGTTTATTTATTTTCAGAGAAACAAAACGCTTATATGTTCAAGGTTTCAGGCTGAACACGGTCGTGCAACATGGCTGTGAAACAATAAACAGTCAAATGCTGTGGAAAGTATTCCAGCTGCTAAAACATCTGCCCAGAAGTGATTTTAAGAATCCCCAAACTACAACAGACTAAAACTGTAATATAGTGTATGATCTGTACCTATACGCGGTTTCACTTTAGCACCTATTTATATTTTGTTTGGCTTATTTCTGTTACCGTGGATCCCACATCTCTGTTGTGTCCTGAACAAACCAGTCAAAACAATGCGTGAAATCATCACCAGCCAGACATTAGTGAATGAATTAGTGCTTGTGAATAATGCAGTGTGCAAAATGCTAATATCTGCAAGCTAGTGACAAATCTAAGATGCAGATGTTTAACAGATGCAATGCTTACCATGTAGGGAAGAGGCTGCTTTCTCAACTCGTGGGCTGGAGACAAGGCTTCAAGTCCTTCTAAGAAGATGCCTTTACAGTTGCTATAAAAAGCATTCGCCCCCCTTGGAAGTCTTGCACCCCATCCTCTATGTGAAGCATGGTGGTGGCATCATCATTATGTGGTGAAGGTTCTCGGCAGCAGGTCCAGGAAGTCTTATAAAGGTAGAGGGTGAAAGGAATGCAGCAAAATGTAGGGAAATCCTGGAGGACAATCTGATGCAGTCAGCAAGAGAACCGCGACTTGGGAGAACATTTGTTTTCCAGCAAGACGATGATGTAAGTCGGCCAATTAAGGGATAGCTAAAGAACAACATTCAGAAGGGAGCGCTGATGTTTGTACAGTTGTGGAGATATTTCATTTTTTAAATGTGAACCAAGTGGCTGAGTCAGGAGATCACCAAAGTTCTTCAGTTTCATCCTCTTAGGGACCTGTGCAACATTCTGCACCATCCATCTGATACCTGCAGAGATATTTAACTGGATAACGAGAAAATTTGACCTGCTGGTGGTGCAAGGCAGAAAGTCAAAGTCCACCAAGATCTGTGCAGAATTTAATGGAAATCCATCCACCAGCTTTGGAGAAATTTCAGACTGGAGTGGCGGACTGACTGAATAAACTACACTGCCTTCTCATGAGCAGCTCAAACCAGAAAGGAGTTCTTTTTTTTATTTTATTTTATTTTTTAAACTTTCCCATCCAAGAGCTCGCTCAGTCCAGACTCACCTTGACTTCAAGAGCTGTTTTTTTTTTTTTTTTGCTTTCAGCTTTCAACCCTTCTGCAGGTGGATGATTGAAACCCGATGACAAAAGAAGTTCACAATCAGTGCGTGTAAAAATTATCGCCTGTAGCTGCGCCTAATGGAAGAACCGGCACTGAGTTGGCGGCGTGCTGAGAAATGGCTCTGAAAATAAGCAGAAGGGTCAATTTCCATAACAGCCACATTTGTTTTTTTCTGTCAGGCTTGAGACAACATTGGGTATGAGTGTCAGACTGGATTCTTCAGTCATGTCATCGGCAATAAGACAAGTTAGAGTGTGACACGCTCGTAACGCGACTGTGTGTTGAGCATCTGCAGAGTGAGGTGACAGCTGGTAATGATATGAAACATGACAACTGGATGTAATTGCGTGCAGACTGCAGGTTATTGGATGCTACATAGTGCATTTTTTCCTGCTTTGATAAGGTGCAAGTGCAACCAGCTTAGGTTTAATGCAAATTGACATTTTTACATTATACATTCCATTTAGCCACAGTTTGCAGTGACTGAGCACATAGTTGGGCAAGCTCAGTGTCAAACACAGCAAACACGCTTCTTTATGCATGATGCGGCCGTTTCCAGAGGGGGAAGCTCGCGGTCTTCCGGTTATGAAACAAGCTCTCAGACTGTTCCTCGTATAAATATTGGAATCCCACGTCATAGAAATATCTTAGCGTCGCGGACAATTAGTCCACTGGGGCTAATATTCACCCGGGTGCTAATAATGAAATGTGATTTGAATGGGATTTATTAGATAGGGGCTAAGAGTCTGGCAGTGACTCCGCTGTCCTAGTTGCAACTGATTTGCAGCTTATTTGAGAGTCTAGAATACGATTATCCCAAAAAGCTAAAAACATGTAATTGATTGTATAAAAGTTTATTGTTGCTCAAAAAAGCAGCAAAAGTCTGTGTAGTTTTTTTTTCTTGTTGTTGTGCATCTGCTCTTTTAGTGGTTTGCAAAAAAGCAGGTGTGCATTATTGGGCCCTCTAAGCAGCGGATGAGTAGGCACTTAGGAAGGAAGGGCACGCTGTTCTGCATCCCATTAGAGTCGCCGTATTTATGAGCGAGCACATTAGGAATCAACATTAATCGAAAAAATCTTGATGCTTTGTTGCTTCTCCGTCCAGCTAACCCTCAACAAATGGCAGGTTCCAACTCGGTGAGAGGAACAGAAAGGGGCCCATTTGTACCTGGCATTAACTTTGCAATCTGTGTTTGGATGTCCTGTCTGGATATGAATAACGCATGTTTACGCCAGGTGTAATGGAGTGCCGCTGGACTGCACCACATCTGGAGGCTGTTATCGGACGTCAGCCAGGGATAAATGTAATGTGTACAGTATGACAACATCTTTCAGGGGGGAAAAAAGTCACCTAACTTCATCTCTTCCTGTCAGTTTTAGCAAAACTGGCAAAAATGAGTAACTGTAAGCCATCTCCAGAAGTATCAAAAAACACAACAGCTTTCCTTGATCTTGAACTCAACGTGTATGTTGATAAGGCCACGACTAATGTGCTGATTCAGAGCAGAAATGCTGCAAGAATGGGTTTAAATTTAAATGCAAACGACTGTGCAGGAGATGCAAACAAGACCTGAATATTCAATGTCTGTCTGGTGCAGCCTTAAAGTGTTTTTTTCTTTTTTTTCCGGTAGCATTTTTTCCTAATAAATGCCACCTTTTAGTTTCCTATCTACAAGTGTGTGTGTGTGTATACAACACTAATACATGTTTATCATTTGACATTTGGTGCAAAAAGTCACATTTTTCCACAACATTTACCTTCAGAAAACAGTCCAATACAAGCACCATACAGTGTGTATCAGTGCTTCAATAAACAACATGGCGTCTTCGTTTCACATCCCCAAAAGCAACAGTGACGTCTCATAATGATAATTTATCCCACTCCTGCTATTAAAGTCTTAATGACGACAGCATTACTGCGGTTTCTCATGGCTTAAATTCTGTTTAGATTTTAAAATACAGTCAGTCAGTTATTGTGAAATATTTTCATCAGACAAATACAAAAAAAAAAAGCAATCACTGGCTGTACCAACACAGTGAAGATAAGGAGGTTTAAATGGCTCAGCGAGGCTGAAGGTGAAAAAACTGATGCATTTACTATTCTTGAGGTTGCCTCAAGCTTTTCCACTATCAATAATATCACCAATGAAAAACCGTCTTTAAGTCGATTATGAGGGACTAAAGTTCACATATCTGAGAGTAAATCTCTCGTGTACCTGCAGCAGTCAGAGGGTTTAGTCAGGTGGGACTTTATATTCCTCTTTTATTGGCTGCTGACAGTGTTTCATTGATGTGATGGACATTACTGGAGGAAAACCACAAGCAGCGAGCAGCCGGATGCTGTCGCTTACGGATAAAATTCCTGGTAGATTTCTTCCCTACACCGTCCATCCATGCTTGGTTTGTGTACATTTTGTAAAGGGGCGCCACATTTATACATCACTAAATACTCTATGACACATGTGCATGTCGCTGAATATGTTTACATATACACAGATTAAAAGAAAATACCATTAAAACTTGAAGATTTGACGACCTTAAGCCTTGACACACTTATCAGTCCCAGATTCTCATGAGTGCAGAAGGAGAAACAACTGTTCTGGGAAACAAAACGGGTCACTTTGGGAATCTACGGCAAACAAATGGAGACATTTTTAGGACGGCTTCTTTTTCTTCTTCACTAAAAGTCATGAGTTATAAGTACACTATGTCAGAACTTACTTGGAAAAGATGCTTCCATCTCCTATATAGCACATTAACCACCTTAAGCTAACATTTCATCTTCTTTCTTTGCAAACTAAAGGAAGGTTTTTCGAATGTAGTCGCTTTTGTCAATATTTTCTGATGCAATATTTCAAAATGTGCACAAAAATATGCAGATAGAAACAATTACTGTTACTTTATTTATGCATTTATTAAGAAAAAAAAGCTATTAGAAAATGTATCTGTGCTGTATAGTGGTAGGTAATGATACATAACTATCATTGTATGCAAAATCTTTAATATATAAAGTATAAAGATAGCTACGTGAGTGAAACTTTGCTATGCAATATGGTAAAGGAGATGCAACTCCTCACATCACCTTGTGTTGTGCCAGAACAGCTGCTGAGTTGACAAACTGGACTGTCAAATGCCAGAAATGCCAATGTATTAGTGGCATAACCGCCACTGCTGTAACGCCGGCGAGGGAGGCATGGGGTGTACTAGCACTTGCCCAAGGTGCGCACCCAAGGCTAGTGAAGGGAAGGAGGCGCCTCACTGCTCCATTCTAGACCGGCTCCAAGCAAAGTCTAGCCACTGCCCGTAACAGCAGCATTGCTGGCCACTGTTACCGCCATAGGGAGCTTCCTGCCAGCCAGCTCGTTCTTTGGGAGCCATCCCACGGCTGGCGGATACCTGCCACCATCTTCCTGGACACCCTAAAGGGGGATAGTGGTGCGACCACCTCAGCCGAGCTCTCCGCATGCATGACCAACAGATGGATTGGAACCAAAGATGTGAAGCTGGGCTGAGGCCACAATGATGATGATGATGTTCAAGAAATGAAGCGTACGTATAATTATCCAGCAACAATTTAATGCTGCAGCAACTCAGTCCACTTACATGTGTTTATGTTGAGGTAATCACAGAATGTATCTGAGGTCGGCACAGTAACAACTACAGTCCTGGATGCAAACTCTGCTGAGAGTCGAGTGCTTTACGTGCCCACCATCAACCCCAACCACCTCCTGCTGTCTCTAATGCAGTTCTGCACTGTGATGCTTCATTCATTCACAAAAAAAATTCCCTCTGACTGTTGCACCTAAACATACCATGGAGAAACTATTTAGTTGCACAGAAACCTGTTTCATATGAGGCCGGGTTTGCTTGCTCACAGATTCTTTGTTTGGCCTTGCAGAGCCAGACTCCGAGTCAAGCGCTTAGCTTTCCAATGCAAAATTCAAATCTGGAAAACATCCACTGAGCAGCATTCAAGTCCTGCATATACATTATGTGTCAGTATAGATTAGACAATCTGTGGCTTGTTTTCACTGGCATGTCTCTACGTTGCTTGAATTCCCTAAATTTATGAGCGACCGAAATGAGGTTTTGTAGATATGAGAGGAAGCATGACTCTGCATAATCGTTGCTTATTTCTCTGCTCGGCTCTTTGTGACCTCAGTTCATTTTCTGTATTTTCTGTAGAAACTGATGCATGAAAAATGTGGCCGTGTTCAAAGTGTGCACATCTCAGAAACGTTGTATTAATTAGCCGCTATTGTCAGCGCAGATAATGGAGAGCGGTTGTAGTTACGTCATGTTTTCACTCTCCTGCTTTTCAAAAAGCGGACGTTTGATGTACGCGAACCTTTGCGGCCTCGCAGTTTACACACCGGTTATTTTTACATGAGTGTTTTGTCCTCTCATTGACTGTAAATGTGCTTTTATCTGAGGGAAAAAAATAAAAAATACCCCTCAGGCGTTCACAACAACCAAACTCATCCACAGAGGGAAAAAAAATACATTAAAAAAAAAAAAAAAAAAAACAACAACCAAACTCATCCACAGAGGGAAAAAAAAATACATATAAAAAAAAAAAAAGAGGCTACAGACAGTATGAAATCATCAGCGGAGGAGACACCGACTTCTATTTTTGTCAGGGAAAAGTAGACATTTTAATGCTCCTTGCCTCAAAGTGTGTGAGGGGGGTCAGGAGACACAGAGCTGTACTTAGTGAAAGATGTATGAGCACAGCTCGGCAGACAAGAGCCTCGGGGAAAGAAATGTAAAGTGGGAGGAAAATCATTAGCTTTGTTTGCATGTTCTCTCTCAATTACGTGTCTCCCAAGTCTGGCAGAGAAGTGAAGAAAAAAAAAAAAGAAGAAGAAGAAGGGGGGGAAGACGATTCGCAGGTCGGATAACAATTTATCACTCGCTTTTGTATCACAGATGTATGTGGCTTCAAAAAGCATCCTCGGCTGTAAGCTGCCTGAATTACAGCTCCGTGCTCATCCTCCCTGCCCGGGCTCAATCACAAAGCCACATTTCATGGGGTGGTGGTGGTGGGGGAGATGTGGGCGCCTCCATATTGTGATAAAACTATTGCTCATTCCACCTCTCAATATTTATCATAGTACAATTTCTCCCCCCCTCCAACCTTCCCCCCTTCAACCGCCTCGCTCTCGAGGGCATGATTTACGACGGCGCTCGCCCTCAGCTTCATCAGAACGGCGATGCGTTCATCACCGGGACTTTTCGCAGGCATCAGTTTTGTTTAATCCAAAAAGCGTGAGAGGAGAAGAAGAGGAAGAGTCGGCAGACGAGAGAGGTGGAGATAGATGGAAACGCGGGGAGCTAACTGGAGAGCGCCAAGGAGAGGAGAAAAAAAAAAAAGCCGGCATCCACTTATCTATACATCAAAGGGGTGACACTGCCTTGCAAATTTGCTAAAGCTCATTTGTAATGTTTTCCGCTTGTCACTGGCCTTAATGCACACAGCTCATGGGAGTCGCGGGCTGCCACATGATCAATGGGAAGAGAGGGAAGTTACATCTCACCATTAAACGCTTTTGACTCGCAATATGCAAAGCGCGGGCCGCTGTGAGTGATGCTTCTTTGTGGGGATGGAGGAGGAGTGAGGCGGTGGGGGAGAGAGAGAGAGAGAGAGAGAGAGAGGAGGAGAAGTTGTCAGATAGATTATAAATTGCACTTTTGGTGCACAACCAACTCCCCCTGCATGTAAAGGCAAAAGGCTTTGTCGGGCGCTCTTTCAAAGTCACCCTCAGCATCCGGAGCCCACGTAGCGAGGCCGCTGTTGGGACTGGGGCCAGAGAGGAATCAGAGCTTGTTATCTATCCGCTTTGCTTCACGCTCCCCCCCGTAATGATTTCGCAGTGATTATGAACTGTCTTCAGGGTCGAGAGGTCTCCGCTTTAAATCATCGCCTAATTGGGCGAGCCGGTCGTTTATGGATTAGGAATAAAGAAATCACTTTGCACTTTCAGGAGTCCTGAAGTTTTTTTTTTCCATTCAATCAACTTTTTCTTTCCTTTAAGTCCTTCGTCATTGTCTGTCTCCGCCGAGCTCCTCCCGAGGTTGGACAAATCAAGTCAAACCCAGTTAACGCGCCATTCATCCTGATTATAACACTTATTGAATCTTTCTGGGAATTCCCGAAAGAAAGACGCTCCGTACCGGGGTGTTATTAAAAAGAGTTCAATCCGCAAGGTAATTAGAGTCTATTAAAGCATAATCATCAATTATCGACGTTCTAATCTATTTTTGGCCTCCACTAAACACCTCGAGCGTTTAAAGAAAAATAAAAAAAAATCCTCGACATCCGTATCTGACAGGCCTCGGCGCATGTGGCAGGCTCTGGCGAAGAGGTCTTTAATTTGCAAGCGCGTGGGGGTTTGGGGATCAGTTTGAAAATAACCCGGTTATTGGTTTAGGCTGTCAAGGTGAGAAAGAGGACCAGATCTCATTAGAGGTGCATTTAGACATGGAGGATTCCAGCATGTCGTGACAGAAGCTTAGTCTTCCTCACTCCTCCTCCACAAGTTTTGTTTTTAAGTGCCTCCAAAAAAAAAAAAAAAAAAAAAAAATTGGGATACCTGAGGACACTCCGACTGGGAGTGGAATCCAGTCATCAAGCGTTGGGAGAAAATTGCAAACTGGCACTCTGCTTCGCCATTAGCAGTGCATTAAGAGCACCTGTCAGCTCTTGGGTCTAATTCGCTCGTCTAAATTATAACCTGCTAAAACAAACCCTCCGTGAAAAAGCTTTGGTGTTGTTTTTTTTCTTTTTTCGGCAAATCTGGGAACTCCAGATGTCACATACGAACACGAAACACCTTGGCTGTTATTACAGGTAACACGTATTCATTGTGGTGCAGTTGGTAGCACTGTTGCCTCGCAGCTAGAAGGTCGCCGGTTCGCGTCCTAGTGGGGGCACCGGGGTCTTTCTACGTGGAGTCTCCATGTTCTCCCCGTGCAGCGTGGGTTCTCTCTGGGTTCTCCAGCTTCCTCCCACACAGTCCAAAAACATGTTGAGGTTAATTGGTGATTCTAAATTGTCCGTAGGTGTGAATGTGAGTGTGCTTGGTTGTCTGTGCACCTTTCTACTAAAACTCAAGCACACCAGCTCACCTACAACTCTGCCCAAACACACTAAAACTACAGGATTGGTTCTTTAAGTTTGTTAAATATGAAACTATGGAAGTCTGAATTAATGTTTTGAAGGCTGTCACTGGTTTAAAGGTGGAACTGTTCAGCTATGGTGCTTGTTTTGCTCAAGATGTGTCTTCTAGCATGTAAATAAACACTATATGGACACGTCAACCAAGTATAACACTGATATTTACAGTAAATGTGAGTGTGCTTGGTTGTCTGTCTCTAAGTGTAGCCCTGTGATAGACTGGTGACCTGTCCAGGGTGTCTCCTGCCTTCACCCTGAGTCAGCTGGGATAGACTCCAGCCCCCCATGACCCTAGTGAGGATTAAGCGGTGTATAGATGATGGATGGATGGACGTATTCATTGTTTGTCGTACAACTTTGACGAACACAAAGTAGCCCAAGGAGGAGATGTTAGCCTGACTCGGCCTTATACTTCCTCCTGTCGCACACATTTCACCAAACACATCTGTTCAATTTCCTCCAGCCTGTGGAATCCATTTACTTTGGAGGCCTCGCCCCTCCCCAAGCGCCAAGGAAGGCAATAATGATATAAATGACCCCACAAATGAATGGAGATCTCGCTGCTGTATATCAATTCTCCTACTTAAGAGGAAGTTTAAAAGGGAGGAACCTGGTCTCTGCAGCGGTGGTGGTTTTTTTTTTTTTTGCGTGCGGCGGCTGAGGCTCCCCCAAGAGAACGCCGTGAAAGACTTGCTTAAGCTGTTTATTGATCTTGGGAGAAAGGTATTCCCAGTCTTGTGCTTCCTCCCGTGCAGACGGGCTTTTTAGAGGAAGACCTCTCTGCACCAGACAGTCACTTCTGATACACATCACATATCCATCCACCCACGCCGTCAACAGCGGATAGCGCCTCCACGTATGCACATTCGGGACATGCAAGACGCTACACCGCGCCCGCCGGAGCGCAGAAATGCACATCTGGCTGCATCAACGCCCGGTAACCCACTTAACGTCCGACGCGTTCGCTCAGCTCCGTCTGTGCATTGACTTTCCAGCCTTGCTCAATGTCAGATTAGCGGGAGAAAGAAATGTCAAGTAGACGGACGAGGAAATCCATAGCGAGACATTTCCACACGAGAATGAAGCCACACTGTGTTGGAGCACATGTTGTACTCAGTTGTCTGTGATATCTTACTCCCAACGTGCTGCCTCGTATGGTGGTTTGAAAAGAGACGCAAACAAACGTGAATAATCATAGACGATACCTACTCTGAATTTGTAATATTTACAAGATATTGGCTCATAATCATTTGATTTCAGGCTTAATCTTTACAATTAAAAGAATCCAGATAATTGTGTAAGATAACTTTCCTCGGTGCATATTTGGCAAAATCCAAAAAAAACAACAACCTACAGCTAAGAGCACAGTTTGGTATTCACACATTCAGCAGACTTAACCCCCTTAATCAGTTATTATCTGTTTGGAGCAGGATTGCAGTTCAGACGAGCATCGACTGATGTAGCAGAGCTGCTATTTTTAGCCCGTGATCTAATATCAAAGTCTAGACGTGGACTGGTATTCCTCGCCGCTTGCTCGGCCTCGTCTTTTTTTTTTTTTTAAACTACGCAGCCTGATCTCAGTCAGTTATTACGGATCATTGTTCAGGCAGTCTGGTATTTATTATCTCTCTCTCTTTGTTTGCTGACCTCTGAGTTTTTCGGTCGAATTGAACGATGCACAATTGCAACTTGTGATCAGACCTGGTTTTTTTTTGGTAGCACTAAAACAGCTCACACGTAATCGCTCGTGAAGGCGCCACACGCCGCACAGACCGGACAGATTGGACCATTTATGCAGCTCCCAGGAGCGGGAAACGGTATTTGCGGCTGTTCCAGGCTTTGGCTGACTGGTCCCTGTGTTATTACTGCACACTGTGGCTACCGCTGTCTTATCTCTACATGTAACCGTTAATTAACTGATAACAATCTGCAAAGACAATTCACTTAAGCCATCGACTGGGGAAACACCCAACCAGTACCCAGATTTTTTTATTTTTAAAACTAACAACTACAATGAAAATAATAGTCATAAATTCTCTGATCATTTAGATTTTTAGGAATGAAAAAGGATGACGAGAGGAAGCGGTAATCCTCTCCCACCAGGACGCGCCTCCCCGCCGTAAAAACCGCGTCGTAAAGGAAGTCGCACGAGAGCTGCGGTAAGTAATTGTGCTAATTATGAAGTGCAGATGAGGCACGTTGGTGCTGATCTACAGATTAAAGGAGAAAATGGCTCTTCCCTCCCACGGAGACCTTCGCTGTTAATTTAACGTTCATTCATTCATTGGGCCAGATGTTCGCGCAGACAGATGTTTTCACAAGTTTTACACGATTAATAATGTGTTTTATTAGCTTACGTGGCGGGGAGCGACGCTCGCCTCGCTGGTAGATCTGCTGGGGCTGATCTTCACCGTGCTGGATGTTAAATAGTTGCCATGGAGACGGTATAGGCATGTGTATGTTGTATATGAGGAGAGAACATTTTATGTCTGAAAAGGGCAGAATGGCTTAAGTGGATGTGAAGTTATGAATCGAGTTGTTGTGCTGTGTAAATATGTCTTTATTGATTTAATTTTTCACCTAGTTCTGTAGGTGTGGCATCTCAGGCCTGAAGGGAGAGGAAGGCTTCATTAGTGGGTCCTGGGCATAGACTGTATAAAAGATGGACGTAGCAACCAGCCCTGAATAATGAAGCCAACCCGGAAGTGTCAGAAACCTGCAGCATCACTACGTCCGCTAGCTGCTGGCTCCAAACAGCCCTGGCTCCCATTGACTTGAACAATAGAGCTTCATATGTTCTCCTAGTCAACCACTTCACCGGCTTTTCCAACGACAGTCGCATTGAGATTGGTGTCACATAATCTAAATAACATCTCAGATTTTCCCTCCAAGCTTCAGAAACATGAACAAAAATTGACCTTTTGGTGAGAATCATCGGTCAACTTGTTCTTTCTAAGGTCAAGCCCTCAGCTTCAGGCTCAACGTATTAATAACTGCTCCACTGTAAGTGGCAGCTCTGCTGGTTAACCTCAGTAAACGGTACCTCCTGAGGCTTAATCACAAAACATTGGTCAGAAAATATCCCCAGTGAGTCAAACTATGGAGAGCTGTTTGTTTTGAAAAGCTAAAAAAGTGTTTTTTTTTTAGCAATTTCTCACTTTAAAGTGTCTCTCTGGTTGTTGATTAAACCTCAAACACTCACCTCCACGTGTCAAAGTTATATCGTTACATTTATACTTGAATTAAAATAATACAAGCTCACCTACAACTCTGCCCAAACACACTAAAACTACAGGACTGGCTCTTTAAATGTGTTAAATATGAAACTATGGACGTCTAAATGAATGTTTTGAAGGCTGTCATTGGTTTAAAGGTGGAAATGTTCAGCCATGGTGCCTGTTTTGCGAAAGATGTGTCTTCTCGCATGTAAATAAACACCACATGGACAAGTTAGCCAAGTACAACACTGATATTTACAGTTTTGGCCTGTTTTTTTATGGTTAACAAGTAAATTAATACTTTTTTGCTGCGACTTTACTGGTCGCACCATTGCCTCGCAACTAGAAGGTCGCATCCCAGTGAGGACACCTGGGATCTTTCTGCATGGAGTCTCCATGTTCTCCCCGTGCAGTGTGGGTTCTCTCTGGGTTCTCCAGCTTCCTCCCACACAGTCCAAAAACATGTTGAGGTTAATTGGTGATTCTAAATTGTCCGTAGGTGTGAATGTGAGTGTGCTTGGTTGTCTGTCTCTAAGTGTAGCCCTGTGATAGACTGGTTACCTGTCCAGGTGAACCTGCCTTCACCCTGAGTCAGCTGGGATAGACTCCAGCCCCCCATGACCCTAGTGAGGATTAAGTGGTGTATAGATGATGGATGGATGATCAGCCATGGTGCTTATTTTCCTCAAGATGCGTCTTCTAGCATGTAAATAAACACCATATGGACACGTTAACCAAGTACAACACTGATATTTACAGTTTTGGCCTGTTTTTTTTATGGTTAACGAGGAAATTAATCCTTTTTTGCGACCACTTATCATCTGTAATATGACTAAAGATGAAAAATCTGTTAAAAAAAAAACATTTATCATCCCTGGAAGTATCAATCCACTCAAATAAAACTGAACTAAATATTTTTTATGGATTAAAACACTTAATTTACACTGATCTTTGAGTATACTTTAAAACTTCTTTTCCCAGCTGTTTCTGATAGAACAGGAAATGTCATGTTTGTCCAGTCGCATGCAGGAAAAATTGATTTTGAAGCTTAATTATGGCTGATCAGGATGAGTCAAGACCAATCTCGTCCCTCTGATGGCGAAAGTCTCCATACAAGCAGATATAAGCTTGAACCAAATACCTGGCATGATTAAATGTACAGTTTCTCCTAATAAACCCCACCTCCCCTCCTCCCCATACTTTCATACATACATGCCCCCCCATCACCACCACCACCATCACCACCACCATCACCATCACCATCACCATCAGCAGCAGCAGCCTCCTATCTCCTCCTCCATCCGTCTCGGCTCTGCTGCCTTCCTCAGACTTCTATTAGTGTCATCACGCTCTATTGAGCTGCACTTGTCATACTGATACCAAACTAATCAAGACTAATGAATTCATTTAACTGATGATAATAATGTTATTAAAATGCAAATTGTTAATTTCTTTTAATTGCTCTACATCACATGTAATCAATCACAACAACTTCTTTCTTTCGTCACCACAAATCTTTTTTTTATTTTTTTTGCTTATTTCTCACTTTGTCTTCACCGTTTCCTCACAAAAAATAAAAATTAATCCATTTCCACCCTTTTTCTTATAAAGAGTCAGCCTGTGTTGCTTATTTCTGTCATGGTCTGGTTAGAGATGCGATTGTGCGTCATATCATTTATTCTTAATCTTCTTGTTTGTCTCTGCTCCGGCGATTGTGAATGGGATGGTGACTGTAGAGCTGTAATTGGAAAATGCATGACTGATTTGCTAAGATGGAGCAAAACATGCAAGCACTTTCTTTTTTTATATCAGTATTATATCAGAGTTCTTACTGGCTCCAGACCATAATGCAACTTGGTAACACGAGAGATCTCCATCCTGGTTACCAGAGTTCACGGAGGAGCCAATAAAGCAGCTCATTGGAATCATCACCGTGACTCATTGGGCGTGACTTCATTACCAGTCGGACGAGATTTTTTTTAAAATTAATCAGCGTTTGACCAAAGAAGAGCTTCTCTAGTCGAGTCATTTGATCACAGCTTTGTCAGAATATAGTTTAAAACCCAAAATAAACCACCATCGAGTGTCAAAACAGCCGTCCTTGTTATTTCCTACGTGCAGGCCGCAACTCTTCACACCGTCGTCCTATTTTCAGCCTCGCCGACCCGAAAAGAATATTTTTATTTTTTTTACTGCCGGCTCTTTGCTTGTGCAGCTCCGTCTCCTGGCTTCTTCAAAACAGTAAACGAGGAGACTAGTTGTTAACACAAGTTGTGATACGGCCCAGAATCCCGTCTTAGCAAAGATGAAACAAAACAAAACAGATATTCATTCTCTGGCGAGACGCCGCTCTGGACAAATCCAGTTTGTGTAGCAGGACTTTACACATGATTTTAGGCTTATTTTGTTGTGTGAACATGCTGCAGAGGGACTGTGTGTTTTCAGCTTCGTTATCGACAGTTATTCTGCAGAAAAGGGCCTTCATCACATTTAGGTGTCGATTGTTGTGCAGGTTATAGAGTCTAACCTGTTAAGGCCCGAGCTTATGGAGGAAAATTTACAAAAATAAATCAATAAAAGAATAATAAAATAAAGGTGGAAATAAAAATAAATCAATAAATGAAATAAAAAAATAAATAATGTCGCAATATAAAGCAATAGTAATCAAAAATGAATCCACTAAAGAAAAAGGCTAAAAAGTAGAAATATAAAGATAACTAAATTAAATAATGAAAAACATTTCTAATTTATGTTATTTATGTATTTTTATTTATTTAGTTTTAAATTATTTTTTAATTATGTAGATTTTTTAAAAAACTATTTTGATTTTTTTTATTTTCTTATTTAATTTGGGACTCTGACTACTCCATACGAGTTCTTGTTTGATATGCATTTTTTACTTCAAAAAATGAATGAAAAAAAAATGTGAAGAAAATTTGAGAAGACATACTTTTTCAATAAAAACTATTTTGAAAAATAACAATAGTAAAATAATATCAAAACAATGAAAATAAAAAAAATACATATTTTCAAAAAATGAACTATTGTGGTAATATAACCCAAAATGTGATGTCCATGCATGTGGACGCCAGGTCTTAAGAGGTAAAACATTTGAAATCATACTTTTTCCTTGGTTTTAATTTATTATTATAAGACAAACATGATTATAGTGCAGTATAAAGAACAATAGTCTTGTTTGAAATGTAGCATCACTTTAAGTATACCTATTCAGTACTATACTGCAACTAACTTCTCATATAATACATTTCAACTATTGTATTTTACTTAAAAATTACATTTTTATATGACTGATTACATTATTCTACAAAGTTCCCTGTTTATTATCATCCCTAGACTTTTCAATAACATATTGTATTCATATAGAGTTACCACTGTAATCAGCATTAACTGTATTTGCCTGTAAATAATAACTTTTCCTTCTTTTAAAATGTACAAATTGTAAATTTAGAGACATATAAACATGAATAATAATCTTTTTGATGCAGACTTAAGACCTTTCAACTCAGTTTAAAAAGATAAATATCGCACTGAAACACCTAAAATGCTAAATAATAAAAGTTCAGGCATTTATGAGGATGTATATAAAAGCAGCCATGTATGACAAATCGTCGTCGATTAAATATATTATAGCAACCACGTAAATAATAACTAAACTTAACTGATTTTTACGTCACTTTCTGCAGCTGTTTTTTGTTTCTGGCTACAAAAAAAAAAAGGAAAAAAGCCTCAGATTAGACAGTTTTCCACCATATTTTTAAAACACTTTTTATGGTAATTCATTACAGTATATATGAATAAGTGCATCTATTAGGTCAAGTTTACTGATAAAGCTCAGCGTTACAAATGTGTCTGGGAGGCCGTCGGTTGACTTTTATTTCTAAAGTGCCAATTTACAGCCTCAGTCTTCTCAGGGTTCCCACTTCTCACATTAAGGCCAAGACCTGACAATGCTATTATATTATCTGTGTTATATAACAGAGAGAAACCAAAGAAAATCCAAGAATCCTCTCTGAACACTTTGCCAACAGTGGGAGGGAAAAAAGCTCCCTTTTAACAGGAACAAACCTCCAGCAGAACCGGGCCCAGGCGGGGCAGCCGTTGGTCTCGGCTGGTCGGGGTTGAGGGTAAAGGGCAGAGACAGGAGGACAGTCGATGAGCAGCAGCCTCCATTTCTAAAGAAAAACTACACGGAGCTGGAGGAACCCCGCAAAGAGCAAGAGATCGCTTTATCCAGAAATACCAGACATATGAGCAGAACAGAAAGAGGGAAGAAAAGTAAAGAGACAGAAAATTTAAAAAATGAAAGAACGACACAACTGCAGTTTTTAAGCCTTAAATGGTGTCATGCCGTGGTGATGGCGCCCCCTTCAGGAGACAAAGAAAATGAATGTTTTGGGAAAAAAAGGAAAATAAGCGATCGGTTGTGATGTGGACATACTACACCAACATGGAGTCCGATCGGAGACGACGCTGGCAGTTACCCCAGAGAGAAGGAAACGGTACGAACGTAAACAAAGAAAGAGAGCCGGGATCCATGCTAAGCTAAAGGCTAACCCCTCCAGACCAGCAGGACCGTCCTCCTGCTCTCCAATGTCCGCTCCCTCCACAACAAGCTGGACGAGCTACGTTTGGGGAGAGAAAAAAAAATAAAAAATTTAAAAATGAAAGACATAAAAATACAGATTTCTGATGTGGATATTATTTACAGTCTTAAAGTTAAAATTAAAATGTATGGTAAAATACAAACTAATACCTATTTTTCTAGGATTTTACTTGATTCTCTGTATTCTAAATCTATAAAATGCTGTTTATTTTAATGCATTATATTTCCAATTTCCTTTCCCCCCCTCCCAAATAAAAGTAAATAGCTATTTTTTTTTTTGCTTATTTAAATAAATTAAAAAGTAGTTTAATTTAACAGTCAAATGTTCTAATACATCAAATTACTATTTTTAATCTGCATTATTTACAGTTTCAGGTGTAAATGAATGCTTTAATGTGGTAAAATATGAAATATTCATATCATTTATTGCACTTTATACAAATATAAATAATGTAAAATGGCATATTTTATATATATATTATATTATTTACTAATTTACCACTTCATTGTTCTAAAAAACTGCAGTTAAAATGTAATTTAATTCTTTTTTTTCTGTGGCTTTACCAGTTTTTAATCTCTAGTTGAACTAAACAGGGAAAATCTGTCAAATAACAGTAAATTGTTCAAAGATTTGAACTTGTTCAAAGAGTGAAAACCAGTTAAAAAGATAAAATAAAAATAAAAAAAGTGGGGTAAAACATAAACAAGCCCTGACATCTCCATTCCGCTCCAGTATGGCTGAATGAAATAACACTGGAGTAAATCAAACCGAGTCGCAGCGTCAGCCTCATTATTTAAAATCCACACGTCGTTTGGACTCAGTCTGCAGAACACAGCTGCATCTGAAGAGGATTTTCCCTCTTCGGCAACGTTCAATCTGCCGTTTCCTTTCGCTCCTGTGTGCTCGCAGTACGTCACCAAAAGAAAAATAGCCGCAACCGAAAATCAATCAGTAACACAACGCCATGTGCATTTACGACCTTCACGGACCTCCGATATCAATTCATCTCCAAATTATTTTCCATCTTCCGGTGTTTTGTTACCGTCTCTCGTCAGTTCCACAAAACTCATTTCAGGCAGAGATTAATTCTGCTGCTGTTCATATATATCTGGAAGTGATTGTGTTTGTATCACGGAGGTAAACAGCAGGAGGGGGGGAGTTCTAATCAACGGAAACACTCCAGACTTAAGATGAGGTTTAAACGCTAAAAATAAAGATATCTGTGAAAGAACACGTCACTTTTTAACCGTCACATCTGACAAACAGTCTTTAAAAGGCGTAGCAAGTTTCTACAGGTGCGTTTTTTTTGACTGAAGCATTGATTTGGTTGTTTGCAAGTCGACACGTACAGCAAGTCAAGTAATTAGCAGAAAGGATTATCCTCAGTAAAGATGTGATGCCAGGTTTGGCTCCTCTTTATTCCCCGGCTGGTTGGAGGGCCGAAGGACGCTGTTTGTTCAAATGATCCGTCCAAACAACGGATTAGCGATTCGCAGGTGAAAAGGGTAACGTCAGGCATCTTTGGTGATTTTGTTCTTTTACTTGTAGATCACGATAATCATTGAGTCAACAGCATTAGAATAGTTACACAATGTACTCAGCCCGTCTTATTAGCCTCTAATACCCCTTTTTTACATATTTTCTTTTCACAGAATACGGAATTAAGAAATGTTGCCAACAATGGGAGGTATAGTAACCTAAGAATCCTTCTAAAATGGATTTACAACAGAATTATGAGCACTAATAATATCTATTGGGATGTGCTGGTGTAAGAAAAAGAATCAAGAGAAGATCATTTAGAATTTATGGCAGTTTCCTGTTGTTGTTTTTGTCTTTTTAATGTGTAGAGAAGATTGTGAACATTTTCTATAAAGTAAAAACCCAACAGTTAGTTAGTTATCGTGTTAAAAATACGGACATTTATTTCACATATTTTTACAAAAGATTTACTGTATTTTTCATTCTCAAATATGTAGCTTTTTATATAAAGGTTTATACTTTCATTTGAGTGTTTTTCATTATATTTTAGCTAATCAGCTCCATATTTATGTTCACTTTTACATTCAAACAATGTCTTTCTGAATATAAATTAAGCTTTTTGTTTAAATTATTAAATATAATGACAGGACATCTTGTACCACTGACCAAATAATGTTTATTGGGAGGTGCTGGNGACAGTTATTCTGCAGAAAAGGGCCTTCATCACATTTAGGTGTCGATTGTTGTGCAGGTTATAGAGTCTAACCTGTTAAGGCCCGAGCTTATGGAGGAAAATTTACAAAAATAAATCAATAAAAGAATAATAAAATAAAGGTGGAAATAAAAATAAATCAATAAATGAAATAAAAAAATAAATAATGTCGCAATATAAAGCAATAGTAATCAAAAATGAATCCACTAAAGAAAAAGGCTAAAAAGTAGAAATATAAAGATAACTAAATTAAATAATGAAAAACATTTCTAATTTATGTTATTTATGTATTTTTATTTATTTAGTTTTAAATTATTTTTTAATTATGTAGATTTTTTAAAAAACTATTTTGATTTTTTTTATTTTCTTATTTAATTTGGGACTCTGACTACTCCATACGAGTTCTTGTTTGATATGCATTTTTTACTTCAAAAAATGAATGAAAAAAAAATGTGAAGAAAATTTGAGAAGACATACTTTTTCAATAAAAACTATTTTGAAAAATAACAATAGTAAAATAATATCAAAACAATGAAAATAAAAAAAATACATATTTTCAAAAAATGAACTATTGTGGTAATATAACCCAAAATGTGATGTCCATGCATGTGGACGCCAGGTCTTAAGAGGTAAAACATTTGAAATCATACTTTTTCCTTGGTTTTAATTTATTATTATAAGACAAACATGATTATAGTGCAGTATAAAGAACAATAGTCTTGTTTGAAATGTAGCATCACTTTAAGTATACCTATTCAGTACTATACTGCAACTAACTTCTCATATAATACATTTCAACTATTGTATTTTACTTAAAAATTACATTTTTATATGACTGATTACATTATTCTACAAAGTTCCCTGTTTATTATCATCCCTAGACTTTTCAATAACATATTGTATTCATATAGAGTTACCACTGTAATCAGCATTAACTGTATTTGCCTGTAAATAATAACTTTTCCTTCTTTTAAAATGTACAAATTGTAAATTTAGAGACATATAAACATGAATAATAATCTTTTTGATGCAGACTTAAGACCTTTCAACTCAGTTTAAAAAGATAAATATCGCACTGAAACACCTAAAATGCTAAATAATAAAAGTTCAGGCATTTATGAGGATGTATATAAAAGCAGCCATGTATGACAAATCGTCGTCGATTAAATATATTATAGCAACCACGTAAATAATAACTAAACTTAACTGATTTTTACGTCACTTTCTGCAGCTGTTTTTTGTTTCTGGCTACAAAAAAAAAAAGGAAAAAAGCCTCAGATTAGACAGTTTTCCACCATATTTTTAAAACACTTTTTATGGTAATTCATTACAGTATATATGAATAAGTGCATCTATTAGGTCAAGTTTACTGATAAAGCTCAGCGTTACAAATGTGTCTGGGAGGCCGTCGGTTGACTTTTATTTCTAAAG